>NC_136520.1:19426014-19468514 GCF_053919585.1 Euprymna scolopes
ATTATATTTATTCATTTATAATATTTATTTATTTATTATATTTATGTATTTATCATATTTATTTTTTATTTATGATATTTGTTTATTTATAATATTTATTTATTATTATTATATTTATTCATATATTATATTTATGTATTTATTATATTTATTTATTATATTTATTTATTATTATATTTATTTATTTATTATAGTTATTTATTTAATGTATTCATTTATTAATTATATTTATTTATTTATAATATTTATTTATTTATTATATTTATTTATTTATAATATTTATTTATTTATAATATTTATTTATTTATTATATTAATTTATTTATAATATTTATTTATTTATTATATTTATTTATTTTTAATGTTTATGTGTTTATTATATTTATTTATTTATAATATTTATTTATTATATTTATTTATTTATAATATTTATTTATTATATTTATTTATTATACTTATTTATTTTAATATAACTATATACACTCCATATTTTAACGATGTAACTTTGTTTAAGAACAGCTTTTCCAAATTTATATTAAATTCAGATATTTGTACAGACTGTATAACTGAAGACGATGTAGTTCCGTCAGCCACAGCCTCCTTACTAAATAAATATATGTTTTGAAATTACAACGATATTCTTTTTATTGAAACTTGCAAGTGAGAATTATTAACCGTACCAAACAAAACACAAGTTTAACTAAACACAATACAGTAAAAGTGTCGCGGTTCATCTTCTCTGCGAGGCACACAAACCCTAACTGACCATGAGATGTTCAGAAAACCAACTGCTGGTGCGATGCTACCGACGTCCCCCTCCCATGAAGAGAGAAAAAAATAGAAAATTAGTTTATCAGCAAAACATAGGTAATAGGAAGTGATCTTAGAAAAAATGATGGAGAAGAAGTTGTTCACCAACGTACACAAAGGAAAGCTGAAATAGGATTGTTAATCAAGGTGTGGCAGTGATTATGATAATAAAAAATGAAGAAAAGCATTTCTTTCACTTTCAATAAACACAAAAAATCCTTTGTCCTTATTAATTTTCTGACAAAATTAGGAATTAATGTACGGACATACGAATATTGTATTTACAGATTCAGAGGAAATTAATTACTTTATTGTTCATTACTTATTTTGTTCTAAGTTTCTCTAACTTGATTAGTTGTTTTGATTTGAGGTTTGAAACAATTTTCATTGGTTGAAAACTGTTGAGTGGTGCATTTTAGTGGAATAGAGATAAAAATGAATAGGAATTCAAAGGAGGAAAATACACGTGTTGACTGATGAGAAGAACTCTTTATTAAGGAAATGAAAGAACAAAAAGGGATTATGGGATATGTACAAGGAAAGGGAGGTAATAGAGATACAAGAGTTATCGGGCTTTCAACACCTCCCCTTGCTCTTAGAGTGTGAGCGTATTATTATTTTTTTATGTGTTTATAAAAAAAGAATATGCCTATATATAAGAGCATCATATCGGCAAAAAGACGAATTTAAAGTCCGAATAAAAGTAGTTTGAATTTTTCTAGTTTTGCTCGGGTTGGGGGTGTGGTCATGATGTCTGAAAGCATGTCTGTTGTGGGGCAATAGATAATTTTTATGTTTCCGTTGTTCAAAGCGTCCCTGATGAAATGATATTTTATGTCTATGTGTTTGCATCTTTGTCGATGCACTGGGTCTCTAGAAAGTGCTACAGCGCTTTGACTGTCCTCGAGTATTTTAATGGGTGTGTATTCCTTATACCAGTCCATTTCTTTTAGTAATTGTGTGAGGTACATACCTTCTTGGGTTGTTTTTGCTACTGCCACATATTCGGCTTCGCATGTAGATAACGCTACCGTGGGTTGTCGGTTCGACTTCCAGGAAATGGATGGACCGTCTTTTGTTAAGCTGAAACAGTATCCAGATATACTCTATCTGTCGTATTGGTTTGATGCCCAATCGGCATCGCTGTGTGCGAATAACTGGAGTTGATCGTTTGATTTTGTATAGCATAGTTGGTGTTGCATAGTACCTTTTATGTACCTCAGTATATGTTTGGCTGCCGTCCAGTGCTGCTCATGCGGTTTTGATGTTGGGACAACTTGCCGACGATATATCTGGTCTGGTACAGATGATCAGATAGATTAGGCTGCCGACGACTTCACGGTACTTTCTTGGGTCGATGAGGTCAGAGTCATTTTCGGTTAGACTACACTTTAGTTCACATGGAGTTGTACTGGGTTTGCAATTGGTCATATCGAACCTTTCAAGTATGTTTGTGATGTACCGTTCCTGGCTCATCAGTATACGACTTTGAGTTATGTCGAAGTTATTCCTAGGAAATGCCGGAGTTTTCCAAGGTCCTTCATCTGAAATGCGGACATCAACATCTGCTTGGTAGTGTTGAGCGAATCATTATTATTGGTTGCGATAATTAAATCGTCGACCCATGAGATGATGGTGATTCGTTCCTTATTGTTGTGTCGCATGTAGACGCAATGATCCACTCTATTCTGAATGAAACCATTTTGGTGAGGTGGTCGTGCAGGGTTTGATTCCAATTTCTGTCCGATTGTTTCAGTCCATATAGGGATTTGTTTAACATACAGACTGGTTCTCGCCCGTTTTCCATTTCACTTCAAATCCTTCTGGTTGCTCCATGTAAATCTCGTGGTCAATTGGGGCATGGAGGTACGCCGTTTTGACGTCCATTTGGTGTACGATGAGATCGTATTGGATAGCTACTTGCATTAGTATGCGGATTGATGTGATGTCAGCTGTTGGGGAGAAAGTCTCTGTATAATCTACCCCCTTGGTTTGGTTGTAACCCTTTGCAACAAATCTTGCTTTGTATTTCGGGGATCCGTCAGGGTTTTCCTTAATTTTATATACTCATCTACCGTTGATTGTTGTTTTGCCTTTGGGTAGAAGTGTCAGCTTTTACACGTCGTTTTCTTTCAGGGAATTGATTTCCTCCTGCATTGCTTTGATCCAATGGTGTGCCACTGGGGAGGTCGTAGCTGCTTTATAGGTGTGTGGTACACCATGTGCGACTTTGTAGCAGTCGTCGAGATTGACAAGTGTGTGACCACTCTCGTCTTGAACTGTCGTTACATAGTCCTCTCAGTAGCTGGGCATCTTGTGTTCCCGTTCTGGGTATCTCCGTGTATAACTGGTTTCTTCTATGATATTGAGTGGTTCATCAACACTAGACTTTTCTCGGTCTTCTTTCGGTTTTAGATTTTTTGTCAAATCTCTTTGGAGGAAGTCCTCGTCATTATTGCTTGGTGGAGAAGTTTGGTTTTGTTGTACGTCAGAGTTGTTGATGAATTTTACTTGTCTGTGTTTATACACTTTCCCACTTTCAGGGTGGTAGATTAGGTATGCTGGGCTGTTTCTGTCGTATCCGATAAATATCCCTCTTGTGTTGGAGTAGGTGTAGCACACCGAACCGAAGATGTGCATTTTTGAGAGGTAAGGTTTCCTCCCGGTTATTTCGTAATATGGAGTTGTTTCAGGCGGTTGTTGAAACACCTGTTTTGTATAACTGCGGATGTCATGACAGCATAGGTCCACAGGGTTTTGGGTAATTCACTCTCTATGATCATGCATCTCGCCATTTCGAACAGTGTCCGCCAATTTCTTTTGGCTGTTCCATTCTGGTGAGGTGAGTACAGTGCTCAGGTCTCATGTTTAATTTTGTTTTTGCGGACTAATTTCTGGAAATCGTTCGACTTAAATTCTGAGCCGTTATCTGTCCTCAGTATTTTTATTTCACCATAGGGTGAGATATCCGCAATGAATTTTTCAGCGGCGAGTGTGGTGTCGCTTTTATTTTTAATAAAATACACAAATACAGCATAGGAGATATAATCGGTGAACGAGACAACGTATCGATTTCCGTTTAAGTCTGCCGGGTTTATAGGGCCGGCTAAGTCTGAGTGAACTAGATGTAGTATGCTGGTTGCTCGTTCGTCCGGGTGTTTGTTTCTGCTTTGAGGGAATTTTCCTTGAATGCAAATATTGCAATTTCTATTGTTTGCAGTTTTTGGTTTTATTTTCATCCCACGAACTACAGCGGCTAGTTTCGTTACGTCGTCATAGTTACAGTGGCCGAGTATTTTATGCCACGTGTCGACGTCATAGCATTGATTGCAGCTGTCTTCGGTGCTTTCATTCTGTGTAGTCGTTAAATAGTACAGTCTTTTATGTACATATATTTTGAACCTTCTGCCGTTTTTATGTACGAGTTCATTTTTATTTTCTTTAAAAATGACTGTTGCTCCGTTTTTAGTAGCAGTTTTTACGGAGAAAATGTCTTGTGGGTAGGAAGGTATCAATACGCCATTTTTAAAGTAACTGTGACGCAGTTTCCATTTTCGTCTACTAAGTGTATTTCTGCGTCTCCTCTTTTTAATGCAACGCCACTGGTTTTTGTTCCGTCTGCTAACTCCATGTAGTGGTTTTCTGGCTGGAATGTTTGGTCGAAATTTTTAAATTTCTTCTCATCTCTAATGATGTGAGAAGTGGCGCCAGCGTCAACAAGCAAACCCGTGGGTGACGCCGTCTTCCGCACGTGGTAGTCCTCCATTTTGAATGTGAACGTATATTTTTCTTCAGTTTCCGCTGCCTTTTTCATAGTGTTCCTACGTTTGTAGCGGCAAGACTCTCTTTTATGAGTGGTAGCTTTGCAGTAGTCGCACCACATTTTTCGTTTGTTGTTGGCATAGTCTGTAGATATATGCCGTTTTCCGCCGCACATGTAGCATGTAGTGTCTCGTTCGTCGTGGTTGTTGTTACTTACAGCAGTTCTCGAAAAGGAGGAAGTTAGTTTTATCACGTCGTCGCTGCTAGACTCGTTTTTGTGCTTCAGAGTCTCTTCAAAGCTGTGTTTTAAATACCGAGAACGTTAGTTCTTTGTTGCTGTGAGTCACATATATAGAAAACGGGTCGAACCTCTTTAATATCATCGCGATGATTAAAGCATCGTCCACTGTCTGTCCGGCATTTCTGAGGGCTGTTAGAACGGTTTCTGTTCTTATAACGTAGTCCGTGACACTTTCATCGCTATTCTTTTTGAGAGACGTTAGTTGGGTGTATAAAGAAATGACTCTAGGCTTCCCTTTTTCTGCGTAATGTGACGTAAAATGGGGGTGGGGTTCACCTTAAATACACAAACGGAATGTTCAAGAAAGATTATCGCTACAGTCCTGTCTCTTCTCTCTTGGCTGATCGGGAATCATCTCCCAGCACCCAGAAATGAACACCGTTTTATAGGTTCCATCTTCACGCACACACGAGATTATGCAAGAACGGACGAAATAAAAAGGCTGGCCGCCATGTTTGTTCTTCCTTTTCTTCGCCTGAACTCACTCGCTGAGCACCCACGGTAAGACTTCTCTTTCTTCCTTCTAACCACATGCCTCCCTGATCTCAAGATCACATTTCATAGTCTCTCATCCACTGTGGCGGTCGCCTCTCCCTACTTGGCCTCTGAGGTGTCTCGTCCTCCTCCTGTGGCTGCACACTCCCCTCCACTGCTTCGCCCTCAACTGGTCTGACGTCGAGAATGTGCCTCGGGACTCCTCCCACCACAATGTTGTTACTAGTGTTCCTCCCAGTCATGCGACCCCTACTCCATTGTGTGGTGCAGCGCGCCCCCGGTGGCTTTACCCATACCTCGTCCCCGAGTTTAATTGTCCCTGTGGCCTCTACTTCTCGGCTTGCCGGCTCCACCCTGGGATGTCTCCAGGAATATGCAAACATTGACAGTTGCGGGACCGTCTCTGGTACTTGTCCCAGTTTAGGCGGCATGTTATACCAGAAGACAGCTTGCTCAGGTGAGGTGCCTCCTCTTTCCGCAACTGCCTTTATGGTGCGGTGGTTTCTCTCTACGATCCCGTTGCCACTAGGTCTGTAGGCAGCTCTGAAAAATTGTTGGATCTTCCATTTCTTCAGTACTTCTGTCACTGCTACTGACTTGAACACAGTCCCGTTGTCGGTTAACAACTCTTCCACGGGGCCTCGCTCCAAAAACACCTCATCAAGGATTGCCGCTATTTCATTGCCTGTTCCTCCACGTAGCTTCTTCCATAGGGCAAATCGCCCGGGGCCACAGTCAATCATGGTCAGGTAAAGTCCACCCCTGTAATGGGTGACATCGCATGCCAGTCTCTTCCAGGTCCCACTCACCTCCAATTGGCCAGCTTCATGCGTGCTTGGAGCAGGATCAATCGACTGACATCTGTCACATGTCCTGACCACTTGCCTCACCTGCTCTTTGGTGATCCTCGGGTCGACTTTTTTCACTAAGTACCAAGTCCTCTCTACCCCCATATGGTGCAAATTGTGCAGTTCTCGCACGCCAACATCATCTAGATCCGATGCAGCAACAACATCTTTCTTTGGCAACAGCCAACTCTTCTTCACTCTCGTGAGAGCATCTGCTCGGTTCTTTTCAGAAGCCACCATGTCTACGCGAAGCTTCAAACAAAACTCTTGCATCAGCTCAGCCAGCACCCCAAGCCTGCGCTTCACTAACATCTCCGCAGCCCCTCTCGTTTTTATCCTTTTTTCGCTTGAAATGAGAGACTTTAGCCAAGCAAACACCGTGGCAGAGTCTGTTTTGATGCAGATGTCACGTAGTCCCCATTTCAAGGCCAGGTTGACTCCTTTTATTGTCGCGTCTAATTCCGCCACATTGATGTGGCTGACGTCATTCTTTTTCCTCAACCAGGCTGCATCTTCTGCAACTACTCCTCCAATTTCCAAAACGACCCCTGTTGCAATGCTGCTCGCATCGCACCACACGACTCCATCCAATGTTTGTGGTATGTTCCAGGTTCCCCGGACTAGGTCTTGCCATTCTGCTTCTTTCAGGAGCTCTTCCATCATGGCGACCGTTCTTTCTCCCACCTTATCATTCCATCCTCGTCCTTCGGCGTGTCTCTTTATGTAGCTGCATGCTGGTCTAAGCCAGCTAGCAATGGGGTAATGTCCGATCAACTTTCCGCATATGGAAAAAAGTTCACGTCTGTTGAGCTCCTTCTTCAGTTGTGGGATTTCGTTTCCCCTGCAAAACTCTAGGCCGCCTGACGCACCTCGTTTCAGTTTTAGGCCCAAAGCAGCCCCTTCGTCTAATTTTTCTGGCTCTTTGGCGACCAACCCGAACCTCTTCAAATGAGCCACCACCTCCTTGGCAGTTACCACAGTTTCATTCACCAGAATGTCGTCTATGTATGAGCTCACTACCCCATCTCCCTTTCCCATTGTCTCCAGAATCTTCCTGAGGATAGTTGACATAATCTTGGGTGCCGAATTTAACCCGAACCCTACTCGTGTAAGGCAGTAGGTTTTGCCTTTGTACTTGACTAACTGATATTTCCAGAGCTTCTTGGCAACATAGAGTTGCAAATAGGCAGATTTTAGATCTACCAACGTAGATGCGCCATTCATCTGCCTCCATTCCCTAATGGTCTCACTGCACACATCTACGGTGTTGCCTCCCGTATGGCACTTAACATGGCCGTTCAGCTCTCGGAAATCCAGGACCGGTCTTACTTTCCCTTTAGTTGTTTGCAGAACGGCCATCAACGGCAAAATGCCCGACTCCACATCATCCGTCCAAGGCATCAGTACCCCCTCCTCAATCCATCGGTCGACTTCCTGCTCAAACTCCTTTCTCGCCCCTCCTCTAAGCGAATTTGTGTAGCATGCCACCCTGTTTGTCAGCGATGGCGTTTGATGTTTCCATGCCCACTCCACCATCCACCGCTCTTCGTCGAATTCGGCTTGGAAGTCCTGATCTTTGATCGACAATTTTCTTTCCTCCCCGGCCTTGTTGATCCCTCTGGGGGCGTTCTCTGTCACCGCACACTCAGCTAGTCCGAACCTCACGTTGTCACATGTGATGGTAACACCTCCAAGGCGGCATATAACATCCATTCCAATGATGGCTTGGACACCAGGCACCAGGCGATCAGTGACAATTGCATGGACCCTCATCCGACGTTCAGCAATATCAATAGTGATGGTCTTCCTCCCTCGACACTTCACTCGCGACCCATCGAATGCCACTACTTCACCCTTCCCTTTCCATCTTCCGACCAGGGTAGTGTGCACCATGGTAGTGGTGCAGCCAGTGTCAATCAGGGCCATAACTTCCCGTCCTTCCACCGCAATCTTCTGTTTGGGCATCTGCTGCGGGTGCGCCTCTATTCTCGAATCGGGGCGGCCGCTGGCGCGTCGGCCTCCCCTCGCCAGTTTCCCGAACTTGTGCATTTTACCGCTAAATGGCCTCTTCGATTGCATTTGTAACACACTGTCCGTTGCAAGAACTTCCTGCAGTCTCTTCTCATGTGTGGTCCCCTGCATTCGAAGCATGCGATCCCCGGGTTTGGCAGATTCCTGCCCACATCCTGCTGTACCGTTGCTGTCATTCCTCCAGGCTCCGTGGGCTGGGTGCTCACCAAAATTTTTGCAGTTCTAAGCAGCTCACTCACATCCAGCGTCTCCACCCCCGGTACCTGCTGCAACCTTTTCGATATTTCTTCCGGGAACCCGGTAACAAAAGTCATCTTGACTACGTGACTCGTGGCATGTCCTCTGATGCCCGACAACTCAACCAATCTCCTTATCTCATTCGCATAGACATGTACAGATTCACCAGTCCACCTCTTCTCTTTCAACTTATTAAAGGCCTCGAAAGGCCCCTCTGCGAAAGCTTCGATCAGTCGACCCTTGATGGCGTCTGCATCACTCTGTTCCTGCTCGCTGAGCTCCAAATAGAGGGCCAGTGCGTCCCCTTCCAGAAACAGTGGTATTACTGCGGCCACATCATCCAGCTTCTGAATCCTTGCTACAAGGTCCACTTTTTTAAGCCACGCCACCACATCACCATCGCCATTAAAAGACTTAATCATATTGCTTAAGCCTGCGTTGGCCATCACCGAAATAGCTTGACGTAAAATGGGGGGGGGTCACCTCAAATACACAAACGGAATGTTCAAGAAAGATTATCGCTACAGTCCTGTCTCTTCTCTCTTGGCTGATCGGGAATCATCTCCCAGCACCCAGAAATGAACATTTTATATTTTATAGGTTCCATCTTCATGCACACACGAGATTATGCGAGAACGGACGAAATAAAAAGGACCCATAACCTGTTGAGTGGTGCATTTTAGTGGAATAGAGATAAAAATGAACAGGAATTCAAAGGAGGAAAATACACGTGTTGACTGATGAGAAGAACTCTTTATTAAGGGAAACAACAAAAAGGGGTTATGGGATATGTAAAGAGAAAGGGAGGTAATAGAGATACAAGAGTTATCAGACTTTCAACAAAAACACTTTGGGTTCATACGTTTCTGTGAAAATTACTTGCTTTTAAAGTGAGAAAGAAATCAAGTTCAAACGAAAGAAAGAAAGCGTGTAGCAATTAGAGTTATTTTTGTTATCGTCGCAGTTATACTTCGTATGTAATAAAATCAATTGTTATTGGTAAAAAATTAATTACTTAGGCCCCACTGCCAGCTCATCGCAAAAAATTCTGAAGCATTTTTTTAGATGCTTGTGTGGTTTCATGCCTTTTTGATATTTTGAGCTTTTCTTTTATCCTTTCATCTTTTTTATGTCTCTTTTTTTTTTCAACTTGCCAGGCATCGCGGCACCTCGGAGCACGGCCACCAATGGCAAGCCCCTCATTAATCCGACGTTCATCCGACATTTTATATTTTCCAGCAATACAAACTCATCACTGACACGTAATATTAATGAATTTAAAGTTTATTTCGGACAGTTTGTGTCTCATGACATCGCTAAAACGTCTGGGCCATTATTCGACGAAAGTAAGTAACACAATTTTCAGCTTTTTTACCTTTCTATCATCTCTCCTTATTTTTGACTTACCATTTTAATTTATTAATGAGTTACCAGCGATCAAGGCCAAAAGCCACTCAAGGATAAGAGTAAATGAATAGATTGTTAGTTTATTTTTTCGTTTTTCAATTCACCCCAAACAAGGCAAATTGCCACACTTAGATGTTAGGGGTTACTGCGAATTAAGGGCTATATATATAGGGGTATCCTAAGTGGAGAGTTGTGTAGCAAGATGTTTGTTCGTATTACATATAAAATTCGACATGTTGGTACAGTTAGGGAACCAAGAAACAGGGAGGGAATCCCAAAGGTAAACGGTTCAATGAAAGAAACTATTAGAGTAAAATGTTTTCCAACATTCGAGGACATCTTCAGTGAAAGGGGGGGGGAAGGGTTTGCTACTAGTCGGGCTTGTTCTCGTATTTACAATAAGTTCATCAGAGCATATTCTGTGAAGGTAATTGTAAAACAAACACAAGGATCAGACATTGTGGCGATGGGACAGGGGTTTAAATTTGATAGAACCTGCTGGAGCTATCTGGTTGGAGGTCTTTTATGCATTCTATCCAGGAGGGGGGGGTCTAGTCCAGATGTGGCAACAATATGTTGTGCATGCGTTATGAATGATGGTTTTATCGAGATATAGGGTATTGGTAGATGTTGAAAATTTACAAGCCTGCTAGAGGGAGTCCACGTTGTTTGCAGCCGACTTGTCAGTATCTTCTGCGAATTTATTGAATTTATTTATGGAAGGATTTAAGATATTGAATGGGTTGAAGAAAATTTGATTACCCATGAAATTTATTTTTATATTGGATTTGAAAATGACCATGTTGTAGTCTGCAAGGAAGCAGTTCTGTTATAATTTGTTTCACATATGTTCTTGGAAAGAAACTCTGTTCATGGAAATTCTGTTTAATGTTAGGAAGTAGGAAAAGTTCTTTGCAGTGATGATTGTAAGATGGGTTCTTAAAATCAAAGATTGAAGCTCAGTCAAGCACCTTGTATTGAAATAATTGTACACTGGCAACATTTTTCTTTTCTATGAATAAAAATGGTACGTAGAGCACAAAAAGATCATTCCCCATTCGAATGCTAAGTCAGTTCTAAATTCCATCAACATCAATTTTGCAGGCTAAGCAAAGAATTTTGCTGGCTAAGCAAACAATTTTACAGACTAAGAAAACAATTTTACAGGCTAAGCAAATGATTTTACAGGCCAACCAAACAATTTTATAGGCTAAGCAAATAATTTTAAAGGCTAAGCAAACAATTTTGCAGGCAAAGCAAACAATTTTACAGGCTAAGCAACCAATTTTTACAGGCTCAGCAATTTTACAGGCTAAGCAAACAATTTTACAGGCTAAGCAAACAATTTTACAGGCTAAGCAAACAATTTTACTGGCTAAGCAAACAATTTTACAGGCTAAGCAAACAATTTTACAGGACAAGCAAACAATTCTACAACCTAAGCAAACAATTTTACAGGCTAAGCAAACAATTTTACAGGTTAAGCAAACAATTTTACAAGCTAAGCAAACAATTTTACAGGTTAAGCAAACAATTTTACAGACTAAGCAAACAATTTTACAGGCCAAGCAAACAATTCTACAACCTAAGCAAACAATTTTACAGACTAAGCAAACAATTTTACAGGCTAAGCAAACAATTTTACAGACTAAGCAAACAATTTTACAGACTAAGCAAGCAATTTTACAGACTAAGCAAACAATTTTACAGACTAAGCAAACAATTTTACAGGCTAAGCAAACAATTTTACAGACTAAGCAAATAATTTTACAGACTAAGCAAACAATTTTACAACCTAAGCAAACAATTTTACAGGCCAAGCACACAATTCTACAACCTAAGCAAACAATTTTACAGGCTAAGCAAACAATTTTACAGACTAAGCAAACAATTTTACAGACTAAGCAAACAATTTTACAACCTAAGCAAACAATTTTACAACCTAAGCAAACAATTTTACAACCTAAGCAAACAATTTTACAGGTTAAGACAACAATTTTACAGGCTAAGCAAACAATTTTACAGGCTAAGCAAACAATTTTACAGACTAAGCAAACAATTTTACAGGCTAAGCAAACAATTTTACAGGCTAAGCAAACAATTTTACAGGCTAAGCAAACAATTTTACAGGCTAAGCAAACAATTTTACAGGCTAAGCAAACAATTTTACAGGCTAAGCAAACAATTTTACAGACTAAGCAAACAATTTTACAGGCCAAGCAAACAATTCTACAACCTAAGCAAACAATTTTACAGACTAAGCAAACAATTCTACAGGCTAAGCAAACAATTTTACAGACTAAGCAAACAATTTTACAGGCTAAGCAAACAATTTTACAGGCTAAGCAAACAATTTTACAGGCTAAGCAAACAATTTTACAGGCTAAGCAAACAATTTTACAGACTAAGCAAACAATTTTACAGGCCAAGCAAACAATTCTACAACCTAAGCAAACAATTTTACAGACTAAGCAAACAATTTTACAGGCTAAGCAAACAATTTTACAGGCTAAGCAAACAATTTTACAGGCTAAGCAAACAATTTTACAGGCTAAGCAAACAATTTTACAGACTAAGCAAACAATTTTACAGACTAAGCAAACAATTTTACAACCTAAGCAAACAATTTTACAACCTAAGCAAACAATTTTACAACCTAAGCAAACAATTTTACAGGTTAAGACAACAATGTTACAGGCTAAGCAAACAATTTTACAGGCTAAGCAAACAATTTTACAGGTTAAGCAAACAATTTTACAGGCCAAGCAAACAATTCTACAACCTAAGCAAACAATTTTACAGGCTAAGCAAACAATTTTACAGGTTAAGCAAACAATTTTACAGGCTAAGCAAACAATTTTACAGGTTAAGCAAACAATTTTACAGACTAAGCAAACAATTTTACAGGCCAAGCAAACAATTCTACAACCTAAGCAAACAATTTTACAGACTAAGCAAACAATTCTACAGGCTAAGCAAACAATTTTACAGACTAAGCAAACAATTTTACAGACTAAGCAAACAATTTTACAGACTAAGCAAACAATTTTACAGACTAAGCAAACAATTTTACAGACTAAGCAAACAATTTTACAGACTAAGCAAACAATTCTACAGGCTAAGCAAATGATTTTACAGACTAAGCAAATAATTTTACAGGCTAAGCAAACAATTTTACAGACTAAGCAAACAATTTTACAGACTAAGCAAACAATTTTACAGACTAAGCAAACAATTTTACAGGCTAAGCAAACAATTTTACAGACTAAGCAAACAATTTTACAGACTAAGCAAACAATTTTACAGACTAAGCAAACAATTTTACAGGCTAAGCAAACAATTTTACAACCTAAGCAAACAATTTTACAACCTAAGCAAACAATTTTACATGTTAAGCAAACAATTTTACAGGCTAAGCAAACAATTTTACAACCTAAGCAAACAATTTTACAACCTAAGCAAACAATTTTACATGTTAAGCAAACAATTTTACAGGCTAAGCAAACAATTTTACAGGCTAAGCAAACAATTTTACAGGCTAAGCAAACAATTTTACAAGCTAAGAAAACGATTTTACAACCTAAGCAAACAATTTTACAACCTAAGCAAACAATTTTACAGGTTAAGCAAACAATTTTACATGTTAAGCAAACAATTTTACAGGCTAAGCAAACAATTTTACATGTTAAGCAAACAATTTTACAGGCTAAGCAAACAATTTTACAGGCTAAGCAAACAATTTTTACAGGCTAAGCAAACAATTTTACAGGCTAAGCAAACAATTTTACAGACTAAGCAAACAATTTTTACAGGCTAAGCAAACAATTTTACAGACTAAGCAAACAATTTTACAGGCTAAGCAAACAATATTGCAGGCTAAGCAAACAATTTTGCAGGCTAACCAAACACGAGGTTGTTCGCGAGATTGATTTCTATTACGTTTCTTTAGAATCGTTAGCAGAAGTAAGTTCTGTTAGATGTGAGCTGGATTTTGATAACAAGAATCGCGAGACGGAGAACATAATGGTTGGGAATTCTTTCTTTGGACTTTACTTTGTGATAATACCAGCATATTTAACTTTATGATTAATTTTAACGCGTTTGCATTTGATTATATCGGGTTAGGGTTATTTTAAACGAAATACCGTGGGAAAATTAGTCAAAAACTGCTGTGTTTTCTTACTTAGTTGTGGTGTATTTGCGGGAGAAAAATGTGACAAAAAGTTTTTAACCAATTTAGTGTACCGTAGTCTGTAATTCACGTTCAGACATTTTGAATTTAATGATAAAAAATTCAGCACTAGTGATGCAATTTGCTAACATTAAACAACATTTGTGGATTCATTTTGAAGAGCACGGAACATGGGGATATAATGCAATTTCAAAACCAGGAGAATCGAAGCTGTCAACAATATAATAACATAAAATAAAGCATTAATTATCTGAACATATATTGAATTAAATCAAAATTATTCTTAAAATTCTGTCTCCCCTTCTTCTGCACTCTTTAAAATGAAACCAAAAAGTTATTCCGTGACAATAATACACAAGTGCTCAAGTACATTTCTCAAACATTTTCACTTAGATTCAGCTTATTCGCTTTTACGTCGGTTGTTAAATCATAAAATATTCGCTTATCTTTAGTCTTTTTCTTTTTTTAAATAATTTTTCGTGTGCTTTTACATATTTCGATGTGTTCTTTTACATATTTCGATGTGTTCTTTTATACTATATGATTAAAATATCTAATTTATATGTTATTGTTTGTATTTCATGTCCGACAAATTTGATTTGATTTTTTTGCACGTGTTTTTCTTTTCTTTTTTATAAAATGACTTCAAATTATTTTCTTTCTCTTTTTTTCTTGTTTGTTATTTTTATTTCATTACTAGCAGGCCGCCCGGAACTGCCCGGTTTAAAATACGCTTAAATATGATATTTGATTAATGCAGATTTCGTATTTATTTTTATTAATGCAGATTTCGTATTTATTATTATTTTATATTGGACCCAATCTATAGTAATGATTTAAAAAGTTTTTAAAAAATGACTCATGCGCCACCACCGAGAATCGAAACCAAAACGTTTAGCTCACGATTTTCTTTTTTCTTTGGCGTTAATACCTGAGCTATGAAGACGTATTTGCTGCAAGGCTAAAAATTAAAACATGAACTAATAACTATTATGTTACGCACGAATATTTGTAATGCCGTCGTTCGCCTTTCACCTGGTGTTATGTGGAGATAGGTAACCAACCCGGAACATTCTACATAAGAAACCGAGTCACCGGTTTTCACCGGACCCTTGTACAATTTTTTTTTTTCGTGAGGAGATCTGAAAGGGAACATCTTTTTTTTTAACAAAATATTGTATACGTTGACTTTGTATTTGTGCATTTAAAAAATATGTTCGGAACAAATAACAGAGTTAACGAAAATGTTAACTGTAGGCCTTGATGCGCGGATATGCATATTGGCCTAATATGGACTGGGACATCGAAAAAATGGCAAGAGAGTGTCGAGGGTGTCAGCTAGCAGCAAAGCACCACCTGTACAAATACAATCGTGACCGAAGACGGATGCACCACGGATGCGGTTACACATTGACTATGCAGGTACGTTGAATGAACATTACTTCTTGGTGGTTGTCGACAGCTTTACAAAATGGCAAGAAGTGCTTAAGTGTAAACATCCGAAATCGACTTGTACTATAGATGCATTAAGATATCTCTTCAGTCGTTTTGGAGTAGCTAAAACGTGACAACAGCACCCAATTTACCAGTAAAGAGTTTGAAGAATTCTGCAAGTCCCTATCCATTGAACATTTAACAACTGTAATATACCATCCAAGGTCAAACGGTCTCGCAGAGAGATTTGTTGACACGTTCAAAAGAGCTTTAAAGCATGGACACTGATGAAAAGTGTCTTGAAATTTTTTCGTCTGTATTCAGGATCACTCCTAACCCAAACACGAATGCCGGTTTCTCACCAGCTGAACTAATGTTCGCACGGAAAATCAGATCCGTATTTAACAGGATTTTACCAAATGCAACCAAGACAACAGCAACGAGAGAAAATCACTCGACAAGGTTTTACAAACCTGGTGACAAAATATTTTTCTTGAACTATAAGACTGGGAAAAGCTTTTTGGAGCAGGGATGATTCTGAAAAGAATTGGGCACATGCTATATTCGGTAAGAAGTAGTAAATTTGACTGTCACAGGCATGTGAATCAGCTAAGACCTCGATACACTGATGACTACAAACAGGCAGAAGATAATGAACTGCCCTTAGAGGTATTGTATGACTCTTTTAATATTCCTCTACCTATAGCACAACCTACTCCGAGAGTAGTATCTTCTACTCCAGGTCAGAGAGTACCAGGTTCACCACCAGCTCCACCCCTCAAACGGTGTTGAAGAGAAAAAGTACAAGGGTGAAAAGAAAAGTTTACCGACTTAGCCCCAGACCTAAAAAGAAACGGTATTAAGCAAAATTCTCCAAGGAGAAATTGGCTTGAGGGATTATGTAGCGATAGGTAACCAACCCGGGACATTATACATAAGGAACCGAGTCACCAGTTTTCATCGGACCCTTATAGAAAAAAAACAAAGATTTCCTCCCTGGACTTTAACACGCTATATTTGTCTCTATGTAAATACGTAAATAAACTTCTCTTTCAGTATTCAAACCACAGTCTATATTTATTTATTCCTTCTACGGAATAATTTATCTTTGATTTTGTCCGAATTAATAGGCCACCTTAGGACATATCACCTGGCAAATTCCTTTCTTTGTTTTTTTTTTAATTTTCACACTTTTGCACCAATTTCCCCCTGCTAAAACCCAAATATAAAGTTTTGCATAGGTTCGAATACCCTATATATTAAGTTTTGTGTCTGTAGACCAAAAACTGACAGAGGAGTTTGGTAGGCAAATATTTCGCAAGTATAAAACATGTAGAATATCTGCATGAATATCAGTACACGTAATAGTTAATTAAAGATGATCATCCCCTAAGATAATCGAAAAAGCTAATAGGGAATTAATTGAAATGAATGTTTAAAAGAATATGCAAATTAGCTATTTCTTTTGCCAATGAATGCAATTCCACGAACCATATATGACAAAGTTGTATTTTTTTTAATAAAAAAAAATTCATAGGAGTATAGATTTTTTTATTTTTGTTTTGATTTTTTTTGTCTTCTTTTCTTTCAT
This sequence comes from Euprymna scolopes, assembly GCF_053919585.1. Lineage (NCBI taxonomy): Eukaryota > Metazoa > Mollusca > Cephalopoda > Sepiida > Sepiolidae > Euprymna > Euprymna scolopes. The sequence goes on from NC_136520.1 coordinate 19,443,122, forward strand.
TCAATAAAAATTAATTTCTTTTCTTTTTACTATTAGTTGGTCCTGATTCCTTATGTTGCAACAATAATTCAGAGTAAGTTTTTCAAGAATATCTTTCCATATTTATTATTAAAACACGTTGAATCATTGTCACACACACACACGCGCGCATGCACACACATATTTTTTTTATTAAATTCGGAAAAAAATGAAATTACTTAATAAGAACGTAATATTTATATTATCAAATATGCCTTAAAAAATCCAGTGAACTGTTTATTATTAAAACTGAAGATAAGAAAGTAGTTTTATCCTGAGTCCAACAGTGCTCAATTTGTGAGTAGAGCTAGTAAGTTATGAAAGTATATGTAATAAATAAACTATACGGAAATTACCTTAAGAAATCTTCAGGCTGAAATTAATGGAATTCGTATTATTGGGTGTTTTTATGTATTCGTGGTATTTTGTTTAGCTTAGGTAACCAACAAGATTATTATATTATTTTTATATTAGCCATTAATAGGGTTTCTCTTAACCGAAGGTTAGACTGGCTTTTACTTCTTATTTTATTCTGTTTTTATAGACGTGACTCATTCTTTTTGTGAATGTCGAATTAATAGATATTTTAACACTTGCGTGTTTGGGGCACTTTTTTATTTTTATTTTAGGTGTTGGATTAGCTGATTTTTTTAAATTCAATTATTTTATTTTCTTCTTGTATTATTATCCTAAAATAAAATTTATTCCGTGTATAAGGCTGTTTCATTTCTATTGTTCAATAAGGTTTGAGACTCTTTAAAGTTTACAATTTCGAATTTCTTATTCAGACATAATCTACGCGAGTCGTACTGATTTACCGTACTATTTTCCACTCGATTGTTAGTAGTAATGCTGTTTTTATTTCAGTGCTTTTTTGTTATTGTATGTGCTTTTATGGTCCTAATATCTGATGTTAAAATCTAGTAAGATAATGCAAACTTAGTATTTCTTGTTATTCGGGTTTTCTCTGGCAAATAATGTTGCTTAGTAAACAATGTTAAGGCATTTATTTTGCCGCCGTGAAAAAAGTGCACGAGTTAAACTTTTTTCTTCATTATTAATTTTCTTATTTCTATTTGGGTGATTGTTATTAGGTTTTGTGTAGTTACTATTTCTAATGTTATATTTGTGTTCTTCCTGCTGTTATTTTTTATCTGTGTTATTTCTATTATTTGTACTGTTTGTATTATTTGTTTTGGTGGTCACTTTTTTGTTCACTTTCTACGAATTTTGTTATTTGTTTTCTCTACTGCTTTCGTTATATGCTTTATAATTTCTAAGTTATCGCGGCAATTGTAGAACAATTTTAGGTTGAATACTAGCAGACAGTCTGACGTTGGCCGGTCGTGAACTATGCTAAAATATATTTTAATTCATGCAGATTTCGTATTTATCATCATAGAGCCAATATTCCATTGATTCTCTTTACTATTATAGAAAAGAAACTTTGTGCGCCTGTGTATCTGTATCTGTGCGTCTGTAAGTTCGTTCCCTATGGACTCGAAAACGGCTGCGTCGATTTTTTTGTAAATTCACACGAAGATACTTTATGGGCCTAGCAGTGTTCTCAGAAATATTTTGTGTCGGAATGTCTTCAATAAGTATCGATGAACGAAATAATCAGATGAAAGAAGAAACCGGCAGATTTTGACCAAAGTTAATATCTTACACAACCTAACATCACAAGTGCATTTGAGAAATCTTATTACCACACAAGCCGAAAGGTCCGGCATATAAAAATCAACAGTAAGTTCTTTGATATGACAGAAGTGCGTTCGAAATAAATATTTCCTTTTTAAACACAATTTCACAGTGATACTTGCCTTTTTTATTTTAAACTTAAATTAAAACCATTATCACCGCACAAACAATAATGACAAGTATATAAAATCACCAGTAGTTTCTTTCATATAACAGGGGCGCATTCGAAATGAATGTTTATGTTTAGAGCACAATTGAAGCATGATATTTGACTTTTTATTTTAATCTTAAACTTTAATGCAAACCATTATATATAAGAATAATTTAATAAAAGCAACGGTAGGTTCTCTACAGTGCAATGTAGACTATAATATATTATGAAATTAGTCAATGCGAAAGGCATGTGAAGCTTCCTCAAGTGGATCGCGATAGGTCCCCAATTAGAGTAGGCAATCAATCGATTTGATTGAAAAATGGGCTTTTTCATCGATTTTGATTACAATAAAAATACACGAGTGTGAAGCATTCGTTGATCATCATTAAATCCCGGGCAACGTCGAGTTACCTTGCTAGTTATCTATATTAGTGATTTCAAACGTCTTTTTTTTTAATTTGACTTGAGTGCCATCAGCTAGAATCGAAACCAAAACATATAGCTCTCTAGCGTTATTCGTAACTATTTGAGCTATGTGCATATGCAAATCTAAACTCCAAAAATTAACGTAGTTAAATGTATAAATGTATACTTGCGAAGACTTAGAGGAGCAATTTAAGTCGACATACGTCAAATGCTAATATTTTTCAATTTTGATCCCTTCGCAGCTATTTTTACCGACTAAAAACAAATCAAATTTTTTCCACAGATGATTTAGTAGACACTGTTTCATACATAGACAGATGAATATAAAAACTCTAAAAGTTAAACGGAATTAACGTATAAATGTATATCTGCGCATGCGTAGAGAAGTACTTTAAGTCGACTTATGCCTGCCAAGGTCTAATTTTATCTAGTTTTACCATTTAGTAGTTATTTTAACCAACTAAAAAATAAATAAAATTTCCGAATAGCTGTATATTGCGTTTCAAGTCTACAGATTATAAATTGATGGTTTAGTTTGGAAAAGACTGTTCCTCAGACAGACAAGAGAGAAACTTACAGACAGATAAATAGACATATATAAAGAGATTTTGTGGAAAGGATGAGTTGCGGGGAAGTGTAAACAAACTGAGATTAATTTATTCTCATCTGTAAATATAAAATATTTATCTTAGTATCTATTCTTTTCTGTCATGGCTATATATATATATATATATATATATATATATATATATATATATATATATATATATATAGTACAAATTTTTGTTGAAACTTAGACTTAAATTTTTTATTTCATATAACTTAATCCTGGATTTCTTCATTACAGCCGTTTCGTTAATGGGATGACAATTTTATGTATGAAAATTTTCTTTCTCATTAACTCGTCAGATGTGATTTCCATCCAATGTTACCAACAAAAAGTTAATTTTGTACATGATAAACCTGGGGCGTTCGTTTGAAGAAAAGAAATTGCATCTCTACGTTCTTACGGGTCGGCCATCTTGGGTACCGTGCAAACCAAGATTCTTGTTCTAAACCTTATTTTCGTATTTTTTATTTTTTGTTTTAGTCTTAATTTCCATTTTTTATTCTTTTCTGTGTTTTTATAACTTTTATTACTACATCTATGTGTATTTATCCTAATATTCATTTTGTTTGGTTTCGAATTATTATTGATTAGTTAAGCCCTTTGTTTCGGGGGGGGGGAGGTCACTCTCATGGAATATATTTTTATTACTAGAGTTACTTCCCTTACATCTTTTTCGTTATCTATTTTTTACTTTTTAATATTATATTTTTTAATATTATACTTTTTGGTTTTTGTTCATTCTCGCATTTAATTGTTTCTTTCTTTTTCATTTTATTTATTTTGAATTTTTAATAACAGTTTATTTTTTTATTATACTCATTACGTTGCATTATGTTGTTCTATTTATGTTGTTCTATTTATGTTGTTCTATTTATGTTAACATGTTTTTTACATGATCGATTGATCTATGGGTTTTTTTATGTTACTCCCTCTACATTTCCGTTTATGTTGTTGTTTTTAGCCTGGTATAATGCGTGGAATTAAGTATCGATTTCTGTGCAGACATCCGTGAATTACATTTTGTCGTCTGCTTAATAATTTTTATTTTAATATTAGTATGTAAAGTTGGCATCTTTTTGATTTGCTGTTACATGTGACGTCAAAGTCAAGTTCCTGTTTTTTCTTGTCTATAGCTTGTTGTCATATTTTATTAAAATTCTTATAATGTCCAATTCTAATTTTGTTATCGTTTTTTGTTTTCTAGCTAGTTCTAATGCTTCGTCAAAGAGATTGAGTGAAATGGGGGGGGGTAAAAGGAATTTATTTAAAACATAAAGAATTTTCTATTTTTGCCTTGGGGTAGTTTACAGAACCATCCAATTACATCTTCGGGTGATTTCCATAGGTCATGGTGAATTTTGAACTTTAAGTTAGGTAGGATTTCGTCTAATATTCTTTTACTAATATTTCCTAAATCTGAAATACATGGAGAAATAAGTCTAATATTGGGATTGTTATTGAATCCTGGTTTATGATCTTTTAAGGTAAAACGTGGGAACAATGGTGTGTACCCCTCTATCTTATCCTGTATGTTCAATGTTTTTACTTATTTTTTAAGGTTTTAAATTTTATACTATTAAGTTCTTCATTACTCGTTACTCTGTGTATGAGTTAGTTCCTTATAGACTCCGAAACGGCTGAAGGGATTTGTTTTTTAAATTTACAGAATTTTATTGTATAAGTCTGGGAGTGATCTTATTTAAGTTTTGTCTCAGACTACACCCGATAATTACTGATAATCGATAATCAAAACCGTCATTTTAATTTATCTATCATCAGTAATGCCATTACCGTCATTTTAATTTATCTATCATCAGTAATGCCATTACCGTCATTTTAATTTATCTATCATTGGGGAATTTAACGCACCAGGTTTATCATGTTGTCGTGGGGGAATCACCCTCCAAATGGACTGTTCTATCCATTATATAAACCATAGACCTTTTGATCCCAGGTGCGGATTAAACACCAGAGCGACCCTCGCCTGCTTGGTGGCGTTTACTACTCTTTTCAGTTGTAACCTTTTTACGTTGTTGTTGTTTCAGTAATACATTGTTTAAACTCTATTCCGTTGTTCGGTTTCCTTTGTGGCTTATTGGCGACATTGGATTCGGAGAATGTACTCACGTTTAAAAACAGTGTTCTAAAAAACTCAACACTGACGACATTGGATTCAAGGAGCATACTAAAATCGAAACCAGTAACGACATTGAAAAAAAAAATACTCGTGTTGAAATAGTATTCTAAAAATACTAACGACGTCGGACTCAAATGTTATCAAGCCTAAGGAAGTGTCTAACATAACACTTGCAACTGAAAGGTTCACGGTAACTAAAAAAAATGCAGATTATTACGGAAAAAAGAGTTGAAAAGAAAAAAGTTTGTCACGACTTTCAAAGATAGCGCTGTACTTTTGCAAAAAGAAAAAGGTTCGTCGCGACTTAGAAAGGTTTAATTTTTATACTTTTGGAAAAAAGAATTCGTCACTTGTGGTTTTCACTGCTAAAATCGGGCATTATTTTTTTTTCTCTTGAGAAAAATATACACTTGATTTTTTTTTCTTTAGCCAATGAACTTTTTATATATCTTTGTTTTTTTTCTGTTCGTTTTATTGTTGTTACATGATAAGGGCTGTCCCCTTTTCATGTAAGTATAAAAATAGAGAGATTTAGTTAAAATAAAAATGAAACAGCATAGGCGAAATTCGAACCTCGTAATTTAGGTTTAGAAATAGATTACGTGTGAGAATTAGAAAATGGAATGTAAAGCAAACGATTGTTTAGAATAGAGATAAAATATTTCAAGAAAAGAATGTGCACTGTCAATTTTGTTATGAAAATTTAATTGAAAGAATGCAGCTACAAGATAATTTAATGTTTTTAACATATTGGAAATATAGGTTACTGAGTATAGGTTAAAATTCCTTTTGTAAAAAAAGGAAAAGTTTTGGACACGCATGTCCAGAACACGTGAAAGAAGGCACATGTTTTAACATGTGTATGACGTCATGGAAAATAGAAAGTTCTAGAGATAATTAGAAAAACTTTAGAGTTAAGAAAGGAGAAACTGGGAGAAACTCAGAGAGAGTCTGAGGATTCGAACGTCTAGAAGCGAGACGGTCACTTTGAAACTTAATATGTGAAGCTTTGAATTCTTGATGATGAAAATCACGGCTGGTCGTGAGAAGAAATAAAACCATCAGGTATTTTTGTAAACGTCGTCTTTGTGTTGTGATTCCAGCAAAAGGTAAAGTGAATTGTTATTATATGTCTATATGTCTGTGTTATAAAATGTCATGACATACACATCTCATATCTACAATGTGAACTCTACATCTCATATCTACACTAAGACTGTCTAAAGACTGTCTGAAGACTGTCTACACAATGTCTCCTCACTCTAAGAGCTTTCTTCTTCTTCTATCAGCACCTAAGAAAGAACATTTTAAATATATATGAATATCGTCATAAAACGAACAATCTCTTCATAACAGAAACAATGACATTGTCATAAAACGAACAATCTCTCTAATAACATCCCCCCTCTCTCTCTCTCTCTCTCTCTCTCTCTCTCTCTCTCTCTCTCTCTCTCTCTCTCTCTCTCTCTCTCTCTAAGATACAACATCACTTGTAATAAGACTCTCTCTCAACGACAAACACTCTAATAAGACTCTTTCTTAGCATCACTTATAATGAGACTCTCTTTTAATGAAACTCCTATATAACATTGTCTGGAAGAACAAATAAGAAAGAATAAAACGGTTTTGTAAAATTCAGCAAACGTTTTGAAATTGCTAATGCTGACAAAGCAAAATGGACGAATTGAAAGTAGTGTTGGACCATTTGACCAAGCTGTATATCGATGCCGCAAAGCGTAACTCATAATTCGAGGAACAGCAAAAGAAATTGAAAAAAAAAAGTGAGCGGAATGTCAAATACGAACCGAGGAATAGCAAAGGGAAGTTAAAAAACAGTTAATCGAACGTCAGTTAGAATTTCAAAAAATAGTTAGCCCAACGTCAATTACAAACAGAGGAATTGGCTTACAGAAATTGTTAAAAATAATGCAAATGCGGAAAGCAATTCAGCATTTTCTCAGAATACAATATGGACTGCGATAGACAATCTTAAATACGAGGAGGAGGAAAAATCATTCGCAGCGTATTTTCGGCGTTATGAAGATTTTTTTAATATTGACTGCAGCAACTGGTCTGATCAAAAGAAAACCAGACTTCTTCTACGAAAATTGAAAACGGCTGAGCATGATAAATTCGTGGATTACATATTGCCGCAAAACAGCAGATTTATCATTCAATAAGACGGTAAATTTGTTAACAGAACTTTTCTCGCCGAAAACGTCTCTTTTCCATAAAAGACAATAATAACGATTTTTTCACTTACAGAGCTGTAGTGAACAAACACTGTGATGACTAAGTTGTCTGAACAAACAGCAGACAATTTTAAATGTCTTGTGTTTGTGCAAGGGTTAACCTCAGGAAAAGATGCGGAAACCAGGCACAGAGTCCTTACAAAATTAGAAAATTAACCAAACTTTACACTTCAAAAATTGACTGAGGATTGTCAAAAAGTAGAAATTATTGAAAAAAATGCAAGAAATATCGAAGCAGGCATCGCGAATATATAAAAAAGTAACTAAGAAAAAACCGGCACGAAAAATGGCACACAGACACTAACCACCGAAACTAAGAAAAACTAAAAGCACCGAGCGCTTGTTTCAGATGTGGTGGAATACATTGGGTAAGGGATTGCCCATTTTTAACAAAAAGATGCCATTTATGCAATAAGATCGGTCATAAAAGTTCGCACTGTAGGAAAACTCAGAATAGAAGCCGTGTACGTCAAACCAGAACTAAGGACGTCGTAGATGAAAATCTACGCAAAGATGTAACGGTTAACATTTTCGGCAAGGCTATTAAATTACAATTAGACAGTGGATCGGATCTTTCAATAATAAATCTCAAAACATGGAAAATATTACGAAAGCCGACTATGTTAAAAGCTAACAGAACGGCTACGGCCGTTAGTGGTACAAAAATTCATTTTGAAGGTGAATTAATTACAAACGTTACTTTACGGGGGAAAACAAAAAAACTAAGATTGTATGTGTTAAAAGATAGTGGGAACCTGTTCGGTTCTGACAGCATGGAGGAGTTTCGTCTCTGGGATCTTCCTATAGCCACATTCTGCAAGAAAATAGATACCCGCCCAGCAGAAACGGAGAAACATAACTTGTTTTAAAAAATAATTCACAAACGTATTTACTCTTGGCCTGGGGAGATGTACAAAAATGGCCGCAAATTTTAAGTTGAAACTTGGCACACAACCGATGTTTAAAAAGAAACGTAATGTCCCGTTCGCTCCCTGAACAAAATAAATCAGAACCTAGACAGATTAGAAAGCATCGGTGTACTGGCTAAAGTTGAATATAGTGAATGGGCTGCTCCGGCAGTTTACGTAAAGAAAAGGTCCGGGAAAATTCGCGTTTGCGCTGACTTCGTGACCGACTCAACGGGTTCTTAGAAAATTTTCACTATCCATTACCTAGTCCAGAAGAAGTGTTCACGAAATTAAGTGGCGGCAAGTTTTTTTCTAAGATCGACCTAAGCGACGCTTACCTACAGATTCCGGTAAACGACAAAATCGCTAACCTCATCGTGGTTGGTACAGATACGAAAGACTCGCGTTTGGTGTCAAGGTGGCACCCGCAATATTCCAGCAAGTAATGGATACTATGGTGTCTGGCTTGGACACCGCAATCGCATATCTTGATGACATTATCATAGCGAGCAAAAGCAGGGAGGAACATGAAAAATATATCAGACAAGTATTCAGTCGAATACAAGATTATGGATTTAAAATCAAAGCAGATAAATGCGAGTTCTTTTTACAAACAATTGAATACCTGGGTCAAATAATCGATAAAGATGGCAGACGCCCAGACCCAGATAGGGCAACCGCTATTAAAGAAATGTCGGCACCAGTAGACATAATTCAATTGCAGAGTTTTTTAGGTTTGGCAAATTATTACCAGGGGTTCATTCCAAATATGCACAAATTGCGCGCACCACTTAATGAATTGCTGAAAAAGGATAAGGCTTGGGAGTGAACAGAAGATTGCCAGACATCATTCCAAGAAATAAAAAGAATCCTGACTTCAAAACTATTCCTAGCACATTTCAACCCACTGTTGGACATAATGGTAGCTAGCGACGCTAGTCAACATGGCGTCGAGGCGTGCATGCTACATCGAATGCTGGATGGCTCGAAACAGCCTATTGCTTTTGCATCACAGACTCTCTTGCCAGCGGAAAAGAATTATTCTCAGATCGAGAAAGAGGCCCTAAGAATTATATTTGCAGTTTCAAAATTCCACCGGTTCTTGTACAGAAGACATTTTTTTTCTACAAACTGACTATAAGCCGTTGATATCCATTTTTGGATAAAAAAAAGGACTTCCAACATTCACTGCGAACCGACTATTAAGATGGGGAACTATTCTGCTGAACTATAATTTTACAATTCAGTTTCTCCCTTCAAAACAACTAGCCCATGCAGACGGTCTATCGAGACTGATTCCTGCCAAAATGGAGCCTCTTGAAGATTCAGTAATCGCGGCATTACGTATTAATAGTGATGTAAAAACCATGATAAACAATATTATCCGCAAACTGCCGGTCACACTTCAGGAAATTAAGTCAGAATCCCCAAATAACAATTTCATTCAAACCACGAAACAGAAATTAGCACTGTTCAGACATTTTTTCTGGTTGCGACGAAATACTGTTATACGGTGAAACCCTCCAAAAAAGAATTCCCAGGGATTTTCACATGGGGCATCCAGGAATAAACAGAATGAAAAGCCTAATGAGAAGTTTTGTTTATTAGCCAGCTATGGACCAAGATATTACCGACATGGTGAACAGATGCAAAGGCTTGCTTTAGCTGCAAAAGTACCACCAATAATATATAAAGCTTGGCCTAAGGCTGAACGACCATGATCGAGGATCCACATCGATTATGTGGGACCTGTGGAGGATTTTTACTACCTGATAGTAGTTGACTCTTACTCTAAATGGCCAGAGATGCAAAAAACCGACCACGGCAACAGCGACAAATCTTTTATTGGAATTGTTTGCTCGGTTTTGGGTTGTAGACTGTCTGGTTAGCGACATCGCTACACAGTTCACCTCAACAGAGTTCAGAGAATTCTGCAAGACGGATCAAGTCAAGCATATTACGACACCTCAGTACCACGCCAGAAGCAACGGCCAGGCCGAACGCTTCATCGATATGCTTAAAATGGCATTAAAAAAAGGCGCCCGGTACACCGACAGAAAAGGCCCTTCAGCAATTTCTGCAGGTTTACAGAATTATGGGAAATCCAAACAAACCAGATGCGGGATCCCCAGCAGAAATCATGTTTGGACGGAAAATAAAACCCGTATTTGATAAACTGCTACCCAAACACATAGTACAAAACAGAACCTCTACAATGCCAATGAAACGGTTTAACAGCGGAGATAACGTGTATTTTAGACATTTTAGGAATAACGTTTCTTTTGGGGAACAGGGCACGATCTTACGAAGAATCGGCCATGTTACATACATCATTCGGGGCCCAAAGTTCCAACATAAGAGGCACCTGAACCAAATCAGGAAACGCTTCTTCGAGGATCAAGAAGAACCACCGCAGGACGGCAGTGAGGCGATTGAAACTGTGTATGACTGTTTTGACATAGACCCTCCAAAAGGAATGTCGGAACCGAGACGCTCCAGCAGAAAGAGGAAGCGCAAAGACCCTTTAGTGGTCTGCTCCAAAAGGAAGAAATACTGATTTTCACAACCGCGGAAATCAGCTGGGGAGGGGTTGTTGTGGGGGAATCACCCTCCAAATGGACTGTCCTATCCATTATATAAACCATTGACCTTTTGATCCCAGGTGTGGATTAAACACCAGAGCGACCCTCACTTGCTCGGTGACATTTACTACTCGTTTTAGTTGTAACCTTTTTACGTTGTTGTTCCAGTAATACATTGTTTAAACTCTATTCCGTTTGTGGCTTATTGCAAGCCATAACACATGTTTGTGGCTTATTGCAAGACAGAACACATGTATAAAATTAACTGTTGTTAACACATGTATAAAATTAACTGTTGTTGGTAACATCTGATGGAAATCACATGTGACGGGGTGGTGAGAAAAATTTTTTTATGAAAACATAAAATTGTCATCCTATTAACGAAACTGCTGTAATGAAGAAATCAAAGATTAAATAAATAAGTTATAAAAAAGAAAAAATGTAAGTCTTTGAATTTCAACAAAATTTTGTACTATATATGCTCTGCACCTATAAAATCGAGCTTTACTCAAAATTAACGGTGATTCAGTTTTTATCATAACAGTCTTAACCGGTTAAATGAAAACGATATACATTAAAATTAACAATATTTAAAAATAAACATTCATATATATATATATATATATATATATATATATATATATATATATATATATATATATATATATATATATATATATAAATGTTTATGTTTGAAATATTGTTAATTTTAATGTATACCGTTTTCATTTATATATATATATATATATATATATATATATATATATATATATATATATATGGGATCAAAGAAGAAGAGAAGAATTCTTTAAATGGAAACTTATCGATATATCTCTACAATTATATAAATGGAACTTTGTCTGTGTGTGAGTTCGGCCCTTATAGACTCCGAAACGGCAGAGCAGATTTTATTTAAAATTTACAGAACTTTAGTGTATAAGTCTGGGAGTGATCTTATTTAAGTTTTATCTCAGAATACACCCGATAATTACTGATAATCGATAATCAAAACCATCATTTTAATTTATCTATCATCAGTAATGCCATATTTCCATGTCGTCGCTTAGCAACAATGATAGAACAATGGGCCATGAAAATTCTACTGTGGATAAGTTGATCGCATTTTTTTTTGTTTTGTTTTTTTGCACAACGTGGTCTTTAGTTTCAAACCACGCATAATTTCTTAATTTTTTTTATTAACTGGAAAGAAGTTTATCTCTTCTCTACTTATATATAAAAGGCACTTTGTCTGTGTGTGTGTGTGTGTGTGTGTGTGTGTGTGTGTGTGTGTGTGTGTGTGTGTGAGTTCGTTCCCTATAGACTCCAAAACGAATGGACCTATTTTTTTAAATTTCACACTCATGTACCTTATGTGCCTGGGAGTGTTTTTAGATAGGTTTTGTATTGGAATACCTCTGATAAGTATCAAAAATCGATAATCGAAAAATCGAATTAAAGAAGAAACAGTCCAATTTTGGTCAAAGTTAACACTTTTATGCAACCTACTAACATAATTGCATTCAAGAAGCTTTATCATCACACAAGCACAGTGGTTCAGTCTATAAAATCAACAGTAGGTTTTTTGATAAGATAGAGGCGCGTTCAAAATGAACGCTTCTGTTTAGAGTATAATTAGACCATTGTGCTTGACTTTTACATTTTAAACTTAATTCAAGTCATTATATGAAATTAAAAATAATTTCATGAAATCAACAGTAGGTTGCAATGTAGACTACAATGAACTAAGTGAACTAAGTTATTATAGGCATGTGGAACTTCCTCCTAGTGCACAGGCAATCAATTGATTTGATTGACGAACGAGCAATTTCACTGATTTTAAAAGTATTAGAAGTGTGGAACATTTGTATAATCCTCTTTAAATCCCGAGCAACATCGGATTGCCCTGCTAGTATATATATATATATATATATATATATATATATATATATATATATATAAGCTCAACACATAGGTGGAGAATACTACAAGCACAGGATTCATATGTACCCAAAAGAATCTCTAGCTACAATATAGCTTGAAATGTCTTTTCAATTATTAAATCTCTGATAGGTTCATAAGAGTAGTGATTGATTGGGCAGAAATCAGAAGCTTACAGTATTAACGCTGGAGTCCCTTAGGAGTTCATCCTGGGCCTAATTCTCTTCCTCATCTACATCAATGATCTCCCAAATCACATTCTAAAATCATTCTTAGGCATTTATGCTGATGACACTACCATCTAAGACAACACTTAAAAATCCGTAGACGACCAAGTTCTCTCTGATTCTCTCTCCTCTGATCTTGATCACATCGTGCAATGGGGAAAGAGATGGCTGGTTAATTTTAATGTATCTAAAACTAAGCTTCTATCTTTACCGCATCAACGCTCTGATCCCCGTCTGGCATCAATTAAAATGAATGGCTCTCGTCTTGGGGAGGCTCCATGTTTTGATAAGCTTCTACATTTGACCTTTACTCCTGATCTGAAATGGAACACATACATCTAAGTTTCTAAGGCTGCTAGAAACATTGTGTGATCGTTCTACCGCTCCAATAAATATCTCACTGCTGATGCAATTCTCTACCTGTATAAGAGCCAAGTAAGTCCAAGTATGGAGTACTGCTGCCACATATGGGCAAGAGCTGCTTGAAGCAACTTATATTGCCTTGACAGATTTCAAAATAGTAGGGAATACTCTTTTCTCTTTCCTGCAACCTCTTTTCCACGAGTCTGTCTCTGCTTTATCGTTATTTTCATGGCAAGTGCTCGTCTGACCTCTAATCTATGCCCCCCCCGGGTTGACTTTGATGAAGAACATTCATCTAGCTGTAATTTCCCTAACTCTTTATCTGTTTATACCTAAACCTAAACGTAGATTCCATAAACAAAGCTTCTTTCTAAAAACTGCATGCCAGTGGAACACTTGTTATATTATGGCCGTTGTGTAACCATAAAGGGGTTCGTTGTATACTGTGTACCTTAGCACCATATGGGACGAAGAGTTCATTGTGATGTGTGTACATGTACTAAATGTCTATGGTTGCTTCTTCACTATTTGAACCCTAGAATTATGTTGCTGCTGTCTATTCATGATATATTCATATCTAATTGTTCATATGTGAGGAGGGGGGGGGGTGATACATGTATTTTGGTCAAACCTTAACTTCATGCGTCGTTGATCTTGTCCACCTGGAATTCATCTTGTTCTTGGAGGGGAGGCTGGAAACCTGTTTGGACGAATATTCATTCACTTCCAAGAACGCTGGTTGGTTTTATATAGTTTTTATTCACTTCCCAGGTATCGATTGCAGAAGAATAGAAAGTGAATATCTTTGCTTACTTGGTTACTTCTAGGTCTCTATTTTCACACACGTCAGCTCCCTCCCCAGTGAAGGGGGGATGACCTGTTAAACCGTCCACTCTGCTTAACGTTCAAATTCTAACTTTCCATGATCTCCATGCTTAACGTTCAAATTCTAACTGTCCATGATCTTCAGCTAACCTGATCCATGTAACATACACGTAGATCAGCTGACCAAACCCTCCAGTAAACTTGTCTATGATCTAGCTTTTGTGTTCGACCTATTACATAACACTGTTCCATTTGCCAGCTTTCCAACTGACTTCAATATCGTTGTCTTCAAGTCCAATGTAAACAAGTTCTTTATGAGTCATCCCCTCCAGTAATCCAATTTACCAAATTACCACTACTAACAATTACTAAGATATTTTTCTATTGACTACTGTACTCTCATTAACCCTCATCCTCGAGTGGCCTTCGGGCCTTCATAAGTGGTGATTCCTTTGTAAAAAAAAAAAAAAAAATCTGAGTCGCCAATATTCGTTTTTCTTAAAATTATTCTGTTGGTTTTATACATCTCTATTTCCCTTCACAATATCCTTCCCCTTTCATTCGGTTACAACCCCTTCCACCTTATATTTACCTCTCTCTTATATATCGTTTCCTCGTCTAGATTTATTATAATTTTTATTTTTACCCCTTTATATTCTAAAGGACCTGATCATGATTAGCAGTATTATCATTATTTTATTATTTTATTATTGTTATCTAAATATTAATTTACTTGTCCATATGTTCAGTGTCACAAAAAACCATCATCATTTGCGATGGCAAACATTAATTAATGAGAAACGAATTACCTCCCTTTATAGTCGCTCTTTAACAGTTAATAATCATTAAACTATTTCCTCTCTAAAAATTAAAAAAATGGCTGTTTGTTTTAGAATAGAAAATATTAGAAAAGTGTACATTTTCAAAAATAGATAGAAAGATAGATAGATAGATAGATATATAGATAGATAGATATAAAGAGAGTATGTGTGCATTTAGGTAGCAGGTTTCCATGTAAACACGCCTTATAAGGTAGCACCTATCATTTCCTTTGAATTATTCTTTTTTAAAGTTAATTCTACTTTTCCTATAATCATTTGTTTGTTAAATTGCCGTATATAGGATCTGTTGGTTTCATTTTTTGTGAGTACATTCAACTGACTATTTTTTTTTTTTATAAATTTATTTTTTTTTATAAATTTTATTTTATAAATTTTATTTTATTTTATAAATTTTATTTTATTTTATAAATTTTATTTTATAAATTTTATTTTATTTTATAAATTTTATTTTATTTTATAAATTTTATTTTATAAATTTTATTTTATTTTATAAATTTTATTTTATAAATTTTATTTTATTTTATAAATTTTATTTTATAAATTTTATTTTATTTTATAAATTTTATTTTATAAATTTTATTTTATTTTATAAATTTTATTTTATAAATTTTATTTTATTTTATAAATTTTATTTTATTTTATTTTATAAAAAAGTCATGTTGAAAGGAGACTGTAAGTTTTTTATTAAAAATGTTTGATGCGCCAGTGAATTGACAGTGAATTGACAGTGAATTGACATCTGTTCCTTACTAATTAAAAAAATATTCAGAAAACAAAAATGTATTGTGTTGAATTTTCATTTAAAAAATCTAAATTTTTTAAATCAATTCTTTTTAGCTTTAAAATGTTAAAAAGAATTTGTTAAAAAATTGTTTTAAATTTGTCGTTATTTGTTTTATTTTTTTATTCATTTTATTCGTAATATGTTTTTATAATTTTCAAACACCATGGAATTTCCACGGGTTCTGCTAGCTGTTATTATTATTATTAGTAGTAGTAGTAGTATCATTATTGTACTGTATTCTCCTCACTTAATCTGTATTTTTATGCCTTTACAACCTTATGTTTTGCCTTTATTATACAATATCCCAGCTGTAGCAAACTTTAGCATATTATCCCTTTACCATATGACACCATGTTACCACAATCATTCAATCCGTTTTAATTCTGCAATTTTTTTGTTTTATTTTTACTTTATACTTTATCTTTTATTTTTTATTTAAATTTTTATTTTTTTATTTTAATTTTTACTTTTTATTTTTATTCTTTATTTTAATTGTACATTTCATCATATTTCACATTCATTTGACCCTACTCAATTCCTCTAACATATAATACCTACCCCCAAAGCATATTCCATACACATGCCACCCAATCACAGTCTAGCCTATTTAAGGTTCCGTATTTACCACTATAACTCCCCCCTCGATACCCTCCCACACCTTTCTAGTATATACCCCCTAAACAAGATTCCCTAAAATGCATATTGCTAGCTGTATGATTCGTACATTGTTACTTAATAGCTTCCATTCTCTTCTGATGAGAAGCATCAGGCTTCAAAATGCCTGGCATCAAGAGCTTTGATAACCTTTACGCCTTTGATTGTATTCCCTTATTTTAATTTGATGAATAAGTATGTATGCAACAGTATATATTTTTCTATTGTCAATATCTTTCCCTCTTGTACGCATGCATATATATATATATATATATATATATATATATATATATATATATAATTACATTTTCATCCTAAACAAGGCACATTGCCACTTTGATGTAGGGGGCTACTATCAGGGACATAAGCTACAGGGGTAATATGTAGGGAGTTGGGCAGCAAGATACCGGTTCACGTTACACTTGAACTTCTGCATGTCAATACAGTTGGGGAAGCAGGGACCCGAAAGGGAATTCCAAAGTCTAGTGGTTCTGGGGAAGAAACTACTGGAGTAGAAGGCTCTCTTACATCTAGGGATCTCTACTGTGAAGGGGTGGGATTTAGCTGCTTGTGGGGTTTGTCGGGGGTATTTATGTCGAGTAAGTACAATTGCTTGCAGTTCATCAGATCATTCACCGTTAAAGTACTTGTAGAACAGGCAGAGGGATGCAATATTTTGCCGATGGGACAGAGGCTGAAGCTTAGATGACAGTTCAGAAACTATCAGGTTGGCGACTCTTTTGAACCTTGTCTAGGAGTGAGATACTAGTAGCAGATGCACCAGTCCAAATATAACAACAATACTCCATACATGGATGAATGGTGGCCTTATAGAGGTATAGGATACTTTTGGGCGCTAGTAGATTTCTAGCACGGTAGAGAGAACCTACCTTCTTCGCAGCGGTCCTGGCAATGCTCTCAATGTAATTGTTCTAACTCATGTTTCCTGTGAACTTTAGGAGTTTAAAAGATGTATATATATACTAGCAGGCTACCTAGCAATGCTTGCTCATAAAATATGCTCAAATATATTTTAATTCATGCAGATTTCATATTTATTATTATGATCAATAGAGCCAATACTCTATTGATCATTATATTGTACCTAATATATGTCAGTGATTTCAAAAGTAAAAAAAAAATGACTTGGGTGCCATAAACAAAAACATTTAGTGCTCTAAAATCCAGAGTTGGTCGTTACTGTTTGAGGTATCGTTAGACAGATAAAAAATAGTGAAAAATGCGCCGACTTTAACATATAAATGCATATTTGCACATGCGTAAAAGAGTACTTAAAGTCCACTTACGCCTGCCAAGTTCCATTTTTTTTTTCAATTTTGATCTATTAGCAACTATTTTTACCAGCTAAAAACCAAATCATATCAAGTTTCACGTCTGTAGATCAAAAACTGACTAAGTAGTATGGTAGAGACCGTTCCTCGCATAGACAGATAGACAGACAAGGTCATTTTTATATATAAAACAACGGTCCACAAAAAATGCAATTATTTGGCTTCATTTTGTTCTGCAATCTTGCATCTAGGAAATGCATTTTGAAAAACGGAGAGAGACAGACATACAGACATAATTAGTTTTATAAATTATATATGTGTGTGTGTGTGTGTGTGTGTGTGTGTGTGTGTGTGTGTGTGTGTGTTTGTGTTTGTGTGTGTTTGTGTGTGTGGTTGTGTGTGTGTTTGTGTGTGTGTGTTTGTGGGTGTGTGTGTGTATGTGTGTGTTTGTGGTTGTGTTTGCGTGTTTGTGTTTGCGTGTTTGTGTTTGCGTGTGTGTGTGTGTGTGTGTGTTTGTGTTTGTGTTTGTTTCTAACAATGCCTTCATCAGACATAGTTTTGAGGCCAAAGCATCATTACTACGAGCCGAGAGTGCTCCAGCAGTATCCTACGATACTAGCAGACTTTGTTGGATTGTTGTCACTCTGTGGGATTGCCATATCCATACTGAAGATAGAGCCTTGTCTTGTATTTTCTTCGTGTAATTTTTTGTCGAATGAAGAAATACCATGGTTATTAAAAAACATATACACTGACCAAAGGAAAGAATCAGTTCACATTGATTTATCTTTTATAATTTTAGCAAACGCCTATATTTTGCCAACTATGATAGAGACATTGTCTTTAGTTTGTCTGATTCAGTAAAAACCGACAGAGTGAACAATAACAAAATGGAAGAAAGCTAGAAAAATAATAGATCAGAAACACAAAACACTTACTTTAAAGATGATAATCAGAGAAAAGTTCCCCTCTCCACACACAAATAGAAATATGATCCCTCGTGGAAGGGCTAAAAATCGTTTCCAAAACATCAGGGAATAAAAAATAAAATTAATAAAACACGCATCACACATGTAGTCTTAATTAGGAATATAAATTTCCTATTATTTATTTTAATTTTATTATTTTATTTTTTTGAACACTATATTTAAAAACCTATAGAGCCAATAGCGATGGATATAATAACGGGAAATGTGCAAGACTAAATTGGATCGTAAAATACTAATATGCCACTAGCCTTAATCGCACTATTCGAACCATAGACCTAAGTCACTTTTTTAACTCAATCGATCGGCCAACCTAACAGCCATTGGGAAAGAATATAATTCAAGTCTATTTCTATCTTTCCAAACCGACATATCTAGTTGGCTGTCGTAACGTTGTTCATTCAAAACAGAATGATATAATCAAGGTTGTGGCCACGTTTTAATGACCATTTGGGAACAAAATAATTTTACACGTATTTCTAGAGAAGTTAACGGCATTTACAAGTAATTTGAGCTGTTGTAATTGACTTTTCATTCACCAGAACGATGACAAGATATGCCATAACATTTCCAGACAAAAAGTTTATTTATTTTATATTTATTTAAATCTCTTGAATGCATTACTTTATTACGGATTATTATCCTCATCCCTCTCAGTTGTTGTTTCACAATGTTTCGGCCAACTATTCCTCTTCGTCAGGTGGTAACCACGACGAGATAGGAACTCCGAATCTCCTAACGGCATTCTCAGCAATCATAGTTGTTGTCGTCTCACCACGTTTTGGGCGGCTTTGGGTAGGATCGAAACCGCTATATTCAGGTAATTCTCACCTGGAACCGTAGAGATTCAACGTCTCTATCCACTGTACCACCGGCTCCGAAGGGCGATCAAGGTTGGATTTTGGGATCTTATAAATCCACGTTAATTCATTATCTGATCTTCCATGATCGGGTCTGCAATAAATAAATTAATAAATAAATAAATAAATAAATAATAATAATAATAATAATAATAATAATAATAATAATAATAATAATAAATTCCCATTAAATAATACTATTGAATGTAATTTAAAATATACAATCAATTGCTTTTATAGTGTTGTCACACACACACACACACACACACACACACACACACACACACACACACTCCATACATAATATTATAAAGAGGAATAATATTATTTACTTCAATAATTCTCAATAATTGAGTAGAGCTAAGCACTAAGTTATGAAAATAATTTATGGCAATCAAATCTATAAAAATATTCAAAAAATAATTTATGGCAATCAAATCTATAAAAATATTCAAAAAATAATTTATGGCAATCAAATTTATAAAAATATTCAAAAAAGATTTCATCTCAAAACACTTTATTATCAAACAATTGTTTCTGCCAATTTCTCCAAAAAAATTTTTTTTATGATATGCAAATATGAAAAACAGTTTACATTCGCCAGATGAAAAAATTTAAATGATATCGTTTAAATTTACACGTCTTTCTTTTGAAATATTAATGAACATAAATTTTGGCTTGTTCCTTTTCATCTCTCTCTCACCACACACACACATACATATATATATATGCATTTTTCTTCTTTCAGTCCTTGTTGTATACCAATATTTAACCCAGAAAAATATAAAATGGACAAGCTGCCCAATTGTTATAGTTTTCTACGTTCAGACCCGACACCACCATTGAGCTGCGCGTTTGGTGAGTAGGGCGCCATTTTGATCGTTTCTTTCCCATCATCATCATCATCATCATCGTTATTTCCATCATCATCATCGTTATTTCCATCATCATGCCGTTATTTCTTTGCAAAAAATTCAAAGAATATTTCTTCTTCTTCTCATCTTACGTTAAACACGTGGTCGCACATGGTGACTTTCGTAAACGCGTAGATTTCATATGTTCATTCTCACCCGTGAGCGATCGAATCGTACATATTCGCTCTTGTTCAGGAGGCATCACTCTTATTCTGTTCTCGATCGCAACCAATCAAGAAAACAATTATGGCTTTAATACATGCTTCTTTTCATGTTTGGGTCGTGATCCTCTCGTGGTTGTTGACCGCCTCGTCTGTTTAGCTAGACAAACAAAACTGCTCGTGCATGAAACAAAATGGAGACTTGACTGAATTTTCAAAAGTTTCATTTAGAAAAAGAGTTTACTCATGTAAGGAGAGACCACGTGACTAATTAATTACACTTTTTTACTTTTTGAATGGTGTCGACATTTCAACAACTGATTTAGGGTATTTTTGCACAGCTGAATCGGAAGATGACATCTGTTTCTCTCTATCGGGTCAAGTTTTTGTGCTAACTTGATTTGAAAAAAAAATCAGATCTTGTAAAGAAACCCATTACATTTTTGTGACATTATCAGTTTGCCAACCATATCATCCTAAATATGTTTATAAAAAAAAAATGTTTTGCCAACAACATATATTGATTATCTGATAGAAACGTCGATTACTGTAAACTGATTGGTGGACATTGATCAAAGTAAGTACACGTAAATTGCATGCTGCTTCACCATTGTTCAAAATTCAGGGCTTGAACTTCAGTTTCTTCGAGCTTCTGGAATGCTCAGCAACAGAGCGGTTTCTCTTCAGATTCCAACAATATTCAGCCACTGCGTCCCAGAGATCTTGATACCTGGTCTCCATCTCAACCAGATCCTGATGGAATTTCTCTCCTTTGCTTGTCACTCACTGAACCCGGGTTCTCAGGAAAAAGGTCCATATGTGAAAATAGTGCATCTTGGCGCTCATATTTCAGCTCAGGTTTCTGAAAGTAATCAACATGTTGTTGACAAGTGCTGCATAGTTTCTTGCCTTATTCTTTTTCACTACCAGAACACATGCCTTCCATGCTTCCATTTCCACTTCGTTCATTGAGTTTTCAAACTGATGAGCTGCCGAATGTAAGAATCGTTAAAAACGCCAGAATTCAACTTCTCCAATCGATTGTTGGATTTAGCGTTCTACATCAGCTGAAAAATGCAGACAACAAATTTTTTACCAAAATCTAGTTATTTTGTTACTAGCAACTCTCAAACAACGGTTGAGACAGAATCTTGAGATAACATTGGCTTAGATCATCTCGACATTGTCAGACGCGTCTTGTCTGTATTGCTTCCCGAGCAAAACTGACCAGAAACTCAGTTATTTCTCTTGAACACGTGACATCATCTCCTCATATCGTTCGATGCTTGTTTGGTTTAGAATGTCTAACTTTTGACCCCCCCCCTTCAATCACGCCACCAGCTATTGGGTACATTTTCATTTGAAGCCAGGTTATTCTGGCCTGTACTAATATGACTCTCACCCAAAACTCACACTAGTTAACGTAATTGCTATTTACTGTGGTAGGATCCCAATATATAAGACTAATATATACATTTAAATCGATCGAATATTCTATGTTACACCTAAAAAGCATTGCATCTGAAAAATCGATATTTAATTTTGATTGGCTATTTTTTCTTTTTATCCATACATCTTGTTCTTTACATTCGCTTCAGTTTATTTTTTAAAATAATTATTCTAGCGAATAATATTATTAAAATGGAGACAATTTTAAAGATCAAAATTATAAGAGTTTTAACTCCTACTGTCACTTTCATGTATCAAGTATCATCCTTATATTTTGAGATTTTTGTTTAATCTTATCTCGTCTAATAAATTATATTTTTAAATGATTATAATATGTAAGGGAGATAATATGTATACAGTATAATTTCAAACGTGGATTAGCATCCCTTACACGAAAAAAAAATGAAACATAACGAAAAATTAAGAAATCTTTCATATCAATGAAAATAAAAGTTTAATTAATTCTAACTAAATTGTATCAATTAATAGATGCCTAGAAGTCTACCTAATAACAATATTCATTCAGTGTAATAATAAGCTGAACATATTTTTAGATTATACGAAATAAATTAAACAGCATAAACAAATTCTATGAATTAAAATATGTTGGTTAGAAGTGAATGACTCTCGATAAAAATCAAAACTGGCATAAATATATTAAAACACTACTGCAAATACACTTCCAATTTTTTTTTATGGAATCATACCATTTTTTTATTTTCTTTTTAACTTAATGAGTTTTTATACTTGATGAGTCAGGGCGGAAAATATTCAAAAGTTGACATAATAATTATATGACTGTTTCTGCACTACAAAAGAAGTGCTGTCAAAAGTTAAAGAATTTAACATGCTGAAAAAAATAAACGGTAAGACGAATATCTTGGAATTTGGAATATAGATTTTTGTCATATATATATATACATATATATATATATATATATATATGTATATACTCTTTATTTTGTTTTACATAAACAGAAATATGTTGCTACGTAGTCATGAGCATGTAACTAGAGACCTCTTCATGCGATCCAGTTTATATTTAATAAAGTTTATATTTAATAAAATTTATATTTAATAAAGTTTATATTTAATAAAGTTTATATTTAATAAAGTTTATATTTAATAAAGTTTATATTTAATAAAGTTTATATTTAATAAAGTTTATATTTAATAAAGTTTATATTTAATAAAGCTTATATTTAATAAAGTTTATATTTAATAAAGCTTATATTTAATAAAGCTTATATTTAATAAAGCTTATATTTAATAAAGCTTATATTTAATAAAGCTTATATTTAATTAAGCTTATATTTAATAAAGCTTATATTTAATAAAGTTTATATTTAATAAAGTTTATATTTAATAAAGCGTATATTTAATAAAGCTTATATTTAATAAAGCTTATATTTAATAAAGCTTATATTTAATAAAGTTTATATTTAATAAAGCGTATATTTAATAAAGCTTATATTTAATAAAGCGTATATTTAATAAAGTTTATATTTAATAAAGCTTATATTTAATAAAGTTTATATTTCATAAAGTTTATATTTAATAAAGTTTATATTTAATAAAGTTTATATTTAATAAAGCTTATATTTAATAAAGTTTATATTTAATAAAGTTTATATTTAATAAAGTTTATATTTAATAAAGTTTATATTTAATAAAGTTTATATTTGATAAAGTTTATATTTGATAAAGTTTATATTTAATAAAGCTTATATTTAATAAAGCTTATATTTAATAAAGTTTATATTTAATAAAGTTTATATTTAATAAAGCGTATATTTAATAAAGCTTATATTTAATAAAGTTTATATTTAATAAAGCGTATATTTAATAAAGCTTATATTTAATAAAGCGTATATTTAATAAAGTTTATATTTAATAAAGCTTATATTTAATAAAGTTTATATTTAATAAAGTTTATATTTAATAAAGTTTATATTTAATAAAGTTTATATTTAATAAAGTTTATATTTAATAAAGTTTATATTTAATAAAGTTTATATTTAATAAAGTTTATATGTAATAAAGCTTATATTTAATAAAGCTTATATTTAATAAAGCTTATATTTAATAAAGCTTATATTTAATAAAGTTTATATTTAATAAAGCGTATATTTAATAAAGCTTATATTTAATAAAGCGTATATTTAATAAAGTTTATATTTAATAAAGCTTATATTTAATAAAGCTTATATTTAATAAAGTTTATATTTAATAAAGTTTATATTTAATAAAGCGTATATTTAATAAAGCTTATATTTAATAAAGCGTATATTTAATAAAGTTTATATTTAATAAAGCTTATATTTAATAAAGTTTATATTTAATAAAGTTTATATTTAATAAAGTTTATATTTAATAAAGTTTATATTTAATAAAGTTTATATTTAATAAAGTTTATATTTAATAAAGTTTATATTTAATAAAGTTTATATGTAATAAAGCTTATATTTAATAAAGCTTATATTTAATAAAGCTTATATTTAATAAAGCTTATATTTAATAAAGCTTATATTTAATAAAGCTTATACTAAATAAAGCTTATATTTAATAAAGCTTATATTTAATAAAGTTTATATTTAATAAAGTTTATATTTAATAAAGTTTATATTTAATAAAGTTTATATTTAATAAAGTTTATATTTAATAAAGCTTATATTTAATAAAGTTTATATTTAATAAAGTTTATATTTAATAAAGCTTATATTTAATAAAACTTATATTTAATAAAGCTTATATTTAATAAAGCTTATATTTAATAAAGTTTATATTTAATAAAGCTTATATTTAATAAAGTTTATATTTAATAAAGCTTATATTTAATAAAGCTTATATTTAATAAAGCTTATATTTAATAAAGCTTATATTTAATAAAGCTTATATTTAATAAAGCTTATATTTAATAAAGCTTATATTTAATAAAGTTTATATTTAATAAAGTTTGTATTTAATAAAGTTTGTATTTAATAAAGTTTATATTTAATAAAGTTTATATTTAATAAAGTTTATATTTAATAAAGCTTATATTTAATAAAGCTTATATTTAATAAAGCTTATATTTAATAAAGCTTATATTTAATAAAGCTTATATTTAATAAAGCTTATATTTAATAAAGCTTATATTTAATAAAGTTTATATTTGATAAAGTTTATATTTGATAAAGTTTATATTTAATAAAGCTTATATTTAATAAAGCTTATATTTAATAAAGTTTATATTTAATAAAGTTTATATTTAATAAAGCGTATATTTAATAAAGCTTATATTTAATAAAGTTTATATTTAATAAAGCGT
>NC_136520.1:19473514-19670732 GCF_053919585.1 Euprymna scolopes
AAAATTGAAAGTACACTTTTTTTCTTTTTTTTACAGCAGTTTTTATATGCGAAAGTATGAATGCTTTTTTCGGGAGATTTGACGTTTATATCCTCTAACCAGGTAATCACTAAAAGGGACTCTTAAAAGTCAACATCGGTATCGAGCAGAAGGTTTTTTTTGCATGTTTTATAAACTTTAAGTGGGTAAAATATAATCACATAATTATTGAAAATGTGATCATGTGATCAAAATTTAATTTAAATTAATCACGTTGCTTAACAAATTTTAAAAAATAATGCAAGATGACGTATTACAGTGATTAAATATGTTTTATTTTATAATTTAACATTAAAAACATTGAACAATAAAAATAAAATTCGGGGTACTTATATATTATTTGTTACTGTGCTGAAATGATAAGGTTATTATTTTTAAAACCATTCTTAACATGGGCAGGATGTTTTGTAACTATTCTGTGCTTACACCTTACGGTTAAAAAAAAAAGACACCTTGAAACTTTAATTTAACCTGAACAAAACTATTTTAAAATAGCGTGGTATCAAAAACGCATAAGCACCAAATTTTAGTTTAATTTTACAGTAGATATGTTCGAACATGTTTTTCCTCACATATACGCACCCACATGTACACACGCACATACGCACACACACGCACGCATATACACATCCTCATACATACACTCACATTCATGTGCATACACACACATACTAACGTACACACATGTACACGCACATACGCGCACATGTATGCACACATGAGAAACGTCACTTCCCCTGAAAGGAATTCCAGACATGCGCAGTCAGAACTCTCACCCCGATATAAAAGTCAACACAACCATTCAACTTCCCTTTTTCTTCCCTTTTTGTCTGGGTTCGTAACCAGGCAAGTTCGCGTCCACAGATCTTGGCTTGAAGACTTTTCCACGTGGACGAGTACCAACATGGTTTTGCTGGGGACAACGCTCTCTCTCTCTCTCTCTCTCTCTCTCTCTCTCTCTCTCTCTCTCTCTCTTTCCCTTTCTACATGCGGGACTGCCATTTCTCGTCCTCTACTTCATTCTTTTCTTTTCCACATGTGTAGTCGTCAACGACTGAATGAACACTTGTTCCACCTTAAACATGTTTATTTTATCCAGCAATTGAGTTTTGTTTCCTTCTTTCCATTCGTTTCATTATTTTCTTTTGTAGCGAGTTAGGATATTTATATCCTGGTCTGCAACAAATGATGGTGACCTCGTTATTTTAAAATAAAATGAATGTGTTTGAACGAAACACGCGGTGTAAACTAAACACTTCTACACAAATCCATGGCATGCACGAAAAATAATTTTTCTCTAAAAAAAAGAAACAAACAAAATGGAATTTCAGCAGACGGATTCCGACAACGAAACCATGGCATTAAATATTCCACCTTTCAACCCGACAAATACAAAAATATGGTTTATCCAATTACAGGCATTATTTGACGCTAAACGGGTAACGTCACAACAAGCGCGTTATTGTTACCTAGTGGAAAAACTGCCGTTGGAGGTGGTAGGGGAAGTCACAGATTTTCTCGAAAATGTACCTGAGGAAGTACTGTACGACACGCTGAAGCAAGTAATCCTGCAACAAACCGGTGTTTCCAACGAAGCCATGCTTCGTAACTTATTCACGCAAGTTGAGTTAGGAGATCGTACAACTTCTCAACTACTCCGCCATATGAAAGCCTTCTTGGGAGACAACAAAATGTCGGACAGCATCATGAAGAGTCTATGGTTGGGTAAATCACCCCAACTAGCAAGCAAATCCTCGCTCCGATGTCGGAGGAGACGGCAACAGAAAAGCTTGCCGACAGACTTCACGAAAGTTCCCGGAGCCGACAAGTATACACCCACCAACGGCAACCTGACCAAAACCGAGACGAGGAATTAGCAGAATTAAAGTCTACGGTTGAAAAGCTTTCAAAGCAGCTAGCCGACGTACTTCAAACACATCGACATTATCCCAGAAACTACAATGACACGCGACGAAGTTACAGGCGAAGAAGTTTAAGCAGGAACCGGTCCACATCACGAGATAAACAAGATGTTTGTTTCTACCACAGGAGATTCGGCATCGACGCGAGAAAACGCACTACACCTTGCGCGTTCAAAAAACCAGCACAGGGAAACAAACCTACTAGTCAGTAACGACAACGACTGTAGCTGGAGCACAAAAAAGGTCGTCTGTTTTATATCCGTGACAAAATTCAGGGATATAACTTTTTAATAGACACTGGAGCAGAAATCAGCGTCATACCGACACCGCATGGCCACCCAACAGGGACCCAATTTTTCAGCCTACAAGCCACCAACGGTACAAAAATACCCACTTTTGGCGAGAAAACTTTAAATTTAAATCTTGGAATACTAAGGAATTTTTTATGGAATTTCACCATAGCCAGCATGACCAATTTTTGGCCCATTTCAACCTTTCTGTCGACATGACTCATCACACACTGACAGACAATGAAACAAAGATTTCGGTAAGAGGAACTACCTCGAAATTTTTAACCACAGGAATCAACACTGCCCTACCTGAAGATTTACATGTCCGCCGGTTACTCCAAAAATTTCCTCAACTTTCCCAGCCGTTTAAAAACACGGACCCCATCAAGCATAGCGCTAAGCACTATATTAAGACCACAGAGGCTTGAAACCGGATAAATAAAAATTGGCAAAATCCGAGTTTCCAAACCTACTCCACATGGGAATAATACGGCCCTCGAAAAGTGCTTGGTCATCACCACTCTACATGGTACAAAAAGCTGACAACACCACATCGCGCCCGTGCAGAGATTTTAGATGCTTAAACGCGAAAACAGTTTTGGATAGATATTCTATCCCCCATATCCATGACTTTGCCAATGGACTCCAAGGCGCCACAATTTTCTCCAAGCTAGACCTCGTTAAGGCATATTTTCAAATTCCAGTCGCAGAAGAAGACATTCATAAAACCGCACTGACAACACCATTTGGCCTTTACGAGTTCCTAAGGATGCCTTTCGGGCTGAGAAACGCCTGCCAAACTTTCCAGCGTTTGATTGACAAAGTTTTCAGAGGTTTGTCGTTCATATTCGCATATGTGGACGATGTTTTAATCGCTAGCAGAAACCTCGAAGAACACCGGCTACACCTGGAACAAACTTTTGAAAGACTGTCACATTTCGGTCTTAAACTAAACACCGATAAATGTGTTTTTGACCACCAGGAAGTTCAACTTCTCGGTCATTTAATCGACAAGGATGGAATCTCTCCTTTGCCTGAAAAAGTAAGTGGCATTTCCAATTTCCCTCTACCGACATCTGTCAGACAAGTACGCCGTTTTGTAGGCATAATTAACTATTCCGACGCTTTTTTGCCTAACTGTTCCACGTTACTTGCACCTTTAACGGATTTGTTAAAAAACCAAACCAAAAACCAGCAGTTAGTTTTTGAAGGACCTGCACTACAGGCCTTCGAACAATCGAAAACTGCTTTGGCAAACTTCACCAAACTCACTTATATCCAAGATAGCGATACAACGGAACTTACACTTACAACGAACGCATCGGAAATAGCAGTAGGAGCTGTCATTCACCAAATTTCTGACAACAAAATGACCCCTATTTCATTCTTTCTGCCAAGTTAAACAAAGTGCAGACTAAATATAGCACTTTCTCGAGAGAGTTACTTGCAATTTACCTTGCAATTAAGCACTTTAAACATCTCCTCCAAGGCAGAAAATTTTCCATTTATACGGATCATAAGCCCCTAACATTTGCTCTACACACACGTCGACAAATATGGTCCATAAAAAATTCGACATCTTGACTATATAGCTCAATATTCTACCGATATACGTTACATAAAAGGACAAGAAAACGTTGTAGCTGACGCTTTATCTCGCGCAATAATTGCTTCTTTAAATTCCACTCCACTAAGTATGGAATTAATAGCACAAGAGCAATTAACCGATACCACGCTCCCAGCTATAATGAACAAAACTTCACTGAAGCTGAAAGAAATGCCGATACCATTCGGAACAACAAATTTCTATTGCGATGTTTCACAAAAACACCCTCGCCCTTATATTTCACCCAGCCTCAGACAACAAGTTTTCCAGCACTTCCACAATTTGTCCCACCCAGGAAAACGTGCCACCGTGAAATTAATAGGGGAACGTTTTGTTTGGCCAAATATGAATATGGACATCCGTAGTTAGACTAAAACTTACATTCCTTGCCAAAAAAACAAAGTTCACAGGCACACAAAATCGCCTTCAGGAACTTTCAGTGTACCAGACGTTAGGTTTACTCATGTTCATATTGACTTGGTTGGACCCTTGCCCACTTCAAAAGGACATACCCACATCCTTACTATAGTCGATAGATCCAACAGATGGCCGACAGCAATACCAGTAAAAGACATATCAGCCGCAACAATAGCCAGAGCGATTTTACAAGATTGGATAGCGATTTTCGGAGTGCCTTCCGTAATCACAACAGACAGGGGCTCACAGTTTCAATCAACTCTTTTCGCTGAATTCAACCATTTGTTGGAAACAAAGCACATTAAGACTACTGCCTACCACCCTTGCGCAAACGGTATGGTGGAACGATTTCATAGACAATTAAGAGCATCTTTAGCTATGAACGAAAACAAATCGGACTGGTCAGACAACTTGCCACTCATTCTCCTAGCAATTCGCAACACTGTGAAGGAAGATTTACAGAGCACACCTGCAGTATTAGTTTTCGGATCAGCACTGATTTTACCAGGACAATTCTGCAAAAAACAATACAGACATTTCCCCAGCAACAACTTTTGTGACGGATTTAAAACATAAAATGTCACGATTAAAATTCACCCCAACCAAAAAGCCAGACACGAACATTTTCGTCCCAAGCGATATTCACACCTGTAAATACGTTTTTATCAGGAACGACGCAGTCAAAAAACCACTCTGTCCCAATTATTCCGTACCTTAACTAGTTCTTGACAGAAGTGAAAAGTATTTTACCATCTTAAAAAGGGATAAAAAAGACACTATTGCCATAGCAGACTTAAACCTGCATTCATAGATGAACAATTGTACATTTCTCCTAGTCCAATACAAGAACATACACACTCAGAAACGGACAAAGAAATTACAAAAAGCAACACACCACAAACAACAACAAAAACAGGTCGAAAAGTTCATTGGGCAAAACATTTCAAACAATACATAACTTATTAAAAAAAAAGAAAAGAAAAGAAAAAAATATGCATAAAAAAACAAAAAAAAAACGAAATACGTTTCTCTTGTATATATATATATTTTTTCTACCCAGGAGGGGGAGTTTTGTTCGAACATGTTTTTCCTCACATATACACACCCACATGTACACACGCACATACACATCCTCATACATACACTCACATTCACGTGCATACACACACATGCTAACGTACACACATACGCACACATGGGAAACATCACTTCCCCTGAAAAGAATTCCAGACATGACCAGTCAGAACTCTCACCCCGATATAAAAGTCAACACAACCATTCAACTTCCCTTTTTCTTCCCTTTTTGCTTGGGTTCGTCAACCAGGCAAGTTCACGTCCACAGATCTTGGCTTGAAGACTTTTCCACGTGAACGAGTACCAACATGGTTTTGCTGAGGACAAGGCTCTCTCTCTCTCTCTCTCTCTCTCTCTCTCTCTCTCTCTCTCTCTCTCTCTCTTTCTCTCTCCATTTCTACATGCGGGACTGCCATTTCTCGTCCTCTACTTCATTTCTTTCTTTTCCACGCGTGTAGTCGTCAACGACTGAATGAACACTTGTTCCACCTTAAACCCTTTATTTTCGACAGAAAATAAACGACGTGTTTATTTAATCCAGCAATTGAGTTTTGTTTCCTTCTTTCCATTCGTTTCATTATTTTCTTTTGTTGCGAGTCATGATATTTATATCCTGGTGCCCACAGATGTTATTCTCGGACATATGCGAGGGCAGACACTACCGTGCTATTTTTATAGGTTTTTTTTTTCAGTTTAAATTCAAGTTTCACGATACCTTTTTTTTTTTTTAATTGTAAGGTGGAAGCACAGAATAGTTATAAAACACTCTCAGCTCTTCATAAAGAATGGTTTTCAAAATAGTATAGTATTAAGAATGGTTTTCAAAATAGTATAGTATTAAGAATGGTTTTCAAAATAGTATAGTATTAAGAATGGTTTTCAAAATAGTATAGTATTAAGAATGGTTTTCAAAATAGTATAGTATTAAGAATGGTTTTCAAAATAGTATAGTATTAAGAATGGTTTTCAAAATAGTATAGTATTAAGAATGGTTTTCAAAATAGTATAGTATTAAGAATGGTTTTCAAAATAGTATAGTATTAAGAATGGTTTTCAAAATAGTATAGTATTAAGAATGGTTTTCAAAATAGTATAGTATTAAGAATGGTTTTCAAAATAGTATAGTATTAAGAATGGTTTTCAAAATAGTATAGTATTAAGAATGGTTTTCAAAATAGTATAGTATTAAGAATGGTTTTCAAAATAGTATAGTATTAAGAATGGTTTTCAAAATAGTATAGTATTAAGAATGGTTTTCAAAATAGTATAGTATTAAGAATGGTTTTCAAAATAGTATAGTATTTCAGCAGCACGGCACCAAAAATACATAAGTACCCAAAATTTCATTTTTATTGGGCAATGTTTTTAATTTTAAATAAAATAAAACATTTAATCATTTTAAAACTTCATCTTGCATAATATTTTTTAATTTGTTAAACAACATGGTTATCACATTTTCAATAATGTGTTTATATTTTACCCATTTAAAGTTTGTAAAACATGGAAACAAACTTTTGCTCGATACCGGTGTCGACCTTTAACAGTCCCTTTTAGTGATTACCTGGTTTGAGGATATTTGTACAACTAAACGGCAAATCTGCCTTCTGTGCTTTCAACTAAAAATTTATTAAAAAACAAAAGGTAAATTTTCACATTAGGCCCACCTCCACACTTTTTAACATGGGTAGGTTGGGGGTGTTTATTCCGAAAGCCGTTCTTAACATGGGGAGAATGGTGGTATTTATTCCAAAAGCCGTTTTTAACATGGGGAGATAGGGATGTTTATTCCGAAAAGCCATTCTTAATATGGGGAGGTTGGGGTGTTTGTTCATGGCCGCCAGTGAATTATAGTGCATAGTACAGGTTTTTATATCTCGAAAACTACTTGCTTCTGCAAATTTTAAATGAGATTTTCTTATTCAGCATAGTCGAAAACCTTTAAAAGTAGTCATTTTAAAGAAAATTGTGGAGGTGGACCTAATGTAAAAAAAATACCAAAAAAAAAAAAAATGATATCGTGAAATTTAAATTAAACTTGGGAAAACTATTTTAACATAGCACAGTACCAAAAATAAAAATAGACAGGAAAATACCCACTTCGGGTTTGTGCTTGCCTAAAGATTTGAAAAAGTTGTCAACAAAAACAAATATATAAGAAGTATATGTTTTTGAAGGCAAGATAAGTTACTTTTCTACCTAATTGGATAATTTTTAGTGCTTTTATTGGGTTTGTACTACTGTACATATAGATTCGAAAAAGTTGTCACAAAATAAATGTATAACAAATATTATCAAAGGCAAGATAAGTTACTTTATTACCAAACTGGATAATTTTTTAGTGTTTTTATTTAATGTAAAATGTTTATTCGGCTCGAAAAACACAGCGTTTACCGCTATATTTGAAAATTACAAATGGCGGCAGACTGTGTTAAACACGTTAAGTTTGGGAAAATGAGTTAAAACTAAAAAAACTGTAAAACTTACTGTTAAATAACCACCGAATATATGGCAGTCTATGTCACGGTAACATATATTGAGTGAGTTCCTAACAGTATTTTGTATAGTTTTTTTTAGTTTTAACTCATTTTCCCAAACTTAACGTGTTCACAGTTTGCCGCCATTTGTATTTTTCAAATATACTGATAGACACTGCATGTTTTTGAACCGATTAAACATTTGACATTGAATAAAAACACTAAAATCTTATCCAGTTAGGTAGAAAATTAAATTATCTTACCTTTGATAACATTTATTTGTTTTATATTTATTTTTCAACAACTTTTTCGTATCTGTGTTTAGTAATACAAACCCTTTTTATTTAATGTAACGTTTAGTCGGCTCGAAAAACAGTGTTTATCGGTATATTTGAAAAATACAAATGGTGGCGGTTGATTACGTTAAGTTTGGGAAAGTGAGTTAAAACTAAAAGGCTATACAAAATAGTGTCAGAAACCCATCGAATATGTCATGATAACACTGTTTTGTATAGTTTTTAACTTATTTTCCCAAATTTAGCATATTCAACAGAGTCCGCAAATATTTGTCCTTTTCAAATACATCAATAAACGCTGTGTTTTTTGAGCTGATTAAACATTTTACATTAAATAAAAACACTAACAAATCATCCTATTAGTTAGAAACCTAACTTACCTTCCATTTGCTTTCATTTATTTGTTTTTGGACAACTTTTTCGAATCTGTGTATTGTAACGCCCCCCTTCCTCACCCAAATACTAATTAAAAACTCACATTTTTTTAATGCAAAAAAAAAAACAAAAAAAAAAACCTCGATTTAGCGTTTCAACATTTTAGCAACGTTTGTCTTCATCCACTGATTGTTGGTCGAGCCCAAGCCATGATTGACGCTAACTCTCGAGGATCCGGATCCAGTTCTGCAAGAGTACTATTTTTTTTTTCCATTTTCGCCTTTTTTTTTTCACTTTTTGGAGTAGATTGCTGTACTAAGAATATAAGAAACATGCATTTTCTCTTTTTATTAGACTTTTCCATTACACCAAATTGAGCCACAGCAACGCATGGCAGGGTACAGCTAGTATATATATATATATATATATATATATATATATATATATATATATATATATATATATATGTATGTATGTATATGTATGTATGTGTATGTATGTATATGTATATATATGTATATATATATGTATATATATGTATATATACGTATGTATATATGTATATATATGTGTATATATATGTATATATATGTGTATATATATGTATATATATATTATAAGGTGAAATTAAAGCCAAGAACAATGCGAGATTTTTTTTTTTATATATAGAGTAAAATTATTTCAACTCTAAACAACAGTAGTTTTTTTTTTTTCTGTTGTATCCAATGGTGTTATAAATCTCAATATATTTCGGACTTATTAGTCCTTTTTCAAGAGAAGACAGCGTAAGAGTGTTCTTCATGAGTGCAAACTCTGTCTGGCCGAGACTGAGGGATATAAGTAGGTTGTCGTTTGCGA
The DNA here is from genome assembly GCF_053919585.1 of Euprymna scolopes. NCBI lineage: Eukaryota > Metazoa > Mollusca > Cephalopoda > Sepiida > Sepiolidae > Euprymna > Euprymna scolopes. The sequence continues at coordinate 19,482,866 of NC_136520.1, forward strand.
AATATATTGAGATTTATAACACCATTGGATACAACAGAAAAAAAAAACTACTGTTGTTTAGAGTTGAAATAATTTTACTCTATATAAAAAAAATAATCTCGCATTGTTCTTGGCGTTAATTTCACCTTATAATTTTCTTCAACAATGCTTCAAGCAAACGACAACCTACTTATATCCCTCAGTCTCGGCCAGACAGAGTTTGCACTCATGAAGAACACTCTTCCGCTGTCTTCTCTTGAAAAAGGACTAATAAGTCCGAAATATATTGAGATTTATAACACCATTGGATACAACAGAAAAAAAACAAACTACTGTTGTTTAGAGTTGAAATAATTTTACTCTATATAAAAAAAAAAATCTCGCATTGTTCTTGGCTTTAATTTCACCTTATAATTTTCTTCAACAATGCTTCAAGCAAACGACAACCTACTTGTATATATATATGTATATATATGTATATATATATGTATATATATATACATATATATGCATAATAACAATAAAAATATTAAATACAAAAAGTAATGTAACCTAGAAGCATACGTGGACGTTTAACATTATATATATATATATATATATATATATATATATATATATATATATATGCGGATATCTTCAGATCAATTATCGTTCGTACTATTTTGATTTATTCTATCCCTTTTGCCGTTTACATCTTCTATTTTTTTTATTTAGATTCATTATTTTATTTGCATTTTCATTTTTTTATTTTTTACTTTAGACACGTTTTTCTCACTATTATTGAATGATCAATATAATCATTACTAAAAAAATTATTATAACCAATTATCATCAATATCACAGTCACTAACCTGTTTATTCTCAAATACCTTCTATTTTAATTATTATTGTAGCAGTTATAACAAATAATTATATCTAAACATGGAAGTTTTATTAATTATACACATTTGGAGAATTTTCATTATTATTATTGTTATAAAACTTTCAAGGCTTCGAGTAGTAAATAAGTAAAAACAAACGGCTGTGATGGGAGATGGGAGTGAAGATGGGGGAGTGGATCGGGATGGGGTGAATAGGAAGGAGAAAGAAATGTTTTAAATCACATCATATGAATGGGTTTCCTCTTTTTTCCATTTTTTCCTTTCTTTTCTTTTCCGCCCTTTCCTTTTTTTTCTTCTTTTCTTTTTTGTGTCTTTTGCTTTTCTTCCCTGTATGTAGGGATGATAATGGTGCAGAGGGAATGGGTAAGAGGGCAATCTAAATTAGAGTTATATTAAAATAATTCCGGTTAAATCTAAATCATTTAGCATAGATATTCCCCAAAATTTGTCAAATTCACACTCCCCTGCTAATTGACCCTGCACTAGTATGTTTAGGATTTGAGGTGGATATCACATATGCATGTTTCTTTCCAGTCTTTCATTGTCTCTATCTTGGCTTTTAACCCCCCCCCCCCACCGCCTCCTTTCTTCTTTATTCCTGCATTTCAGCTCAGACCCCAATCCACATCTCTATTTAGTCTTCTTTACATGCAACCAAATCTTATTCTTTGTTTCTATTTTTAATAACATTTCACGGAACCTCCTGATATTTACTCCCTGTGGCGTGATTTTCATTGTAAACTTTGCATTCGTATAAGCTGTATCGCCTGAAGAGGTGTGTAGTTACTACTAACTAGCTAACCGAAACATGCTCAGAGCTGTGTAGCAACATATTATTGCTTATGTATATTTTTAAAAAAAAGTATACTTTGTCCTGCTTTAGTATTGAGCACTCTTTTATTAATCTTGTTAAACTTTATTGGTTACTTTACCTCTGTAAAATAATAACCTCGAATTATATATATATATATATATATATATATATATATATATATATATATATATATATATATAATTCAACCGGTTATAGGTTTAGATTTGACAAAATATAAACCACCATAAGTCATAAAAATTTTCTTATTAAAAATCTATCTTAAAATTTATAATTTATAAATTAGTAACTTTATTAATATGGTTTGGATTATTATTATTATTATTATTATTAGTTTATCTGATATTTTTACCATTATTTTCTATTTTATTTAAATATCTATTTAACTTAAATTTTTATATGTTACTATTTTTATTAAGTTCTATAAATAAACATTATAATTGCTATTAAAAATATTATTATTATTGTAGGGAAACGTGCGACTTAGCACGTGTGCATAATTCAAAGGGTCGGTCGTGGAATGAAATGAATGAAGAAGAAACAAAAATGGCTGCCTTATCTCTTTATAATCCTGCAATGTGACCACCCGATATGCAAATGAGATGCTCCTGGTTGGAGATAAAAGAGGGGTGATTTTTTAGAGGGACGTTCATTTTGAAGTTGCATTTCAAAGAAATAAGTTGAATTAGCAGAAGTACGTTGGGAGTTGAGAGAAGGTGCGTTACGTGTACAGAAGTTGGAAGTTTGGACAAAAGTGTTAACCTTACCCAGGAAATTATTGGTGTGACGGGCAGAACAAATAAAACTCAAGTTATTGAATTATAAGCTATTGTGGCTCTCGGTGTGTGGTGACTTGAAAGGCAGAAAATGGACAGATTCGACTTTCGCTTGATACCTGAGTTTGATGGATCTATCACTGGACCGTCTGTCGTCGAATGGGTGGAAAAAGCTGAAAAGATCTGTACACTGTGCAGAATTAAAGAAGCAGCCACAGTCATTCCTTTGAGGTTAACCGGATGGGCCTATGCAGTCTTCCAGCAACTCGGAGATGAATCAGACTGGGATACAATCAAACACAGTATACAGCGTTTGGTACAGATCCGTTTGTTGCATGACAACAGTTCACGAGCCGGCGACTTCACCCCAAGGAAACCGTTGATGTGTACCTAGCCGACCTACGAAAGTTGTCGGTACCATTTGGTGGGGTTAACGATAAGATATTAAGATGTACCTTTTTAGTAGGCTAACCTGAGGTCTATGAGAAGGGCAATACTTTGCGAGGGAAGCGAGGGAGCGCAATTCCAGAGTTACCCAATGTATTGACAAGATGCATTGTGCTTTCCATTTGCGGTAAATTAGTAGGACATCTACCTGTCTGTAGATGGCTCCGATCGGCAACAGGAGTGTTAAAAAGACGAGTAACTGCAGTAACCAAAGGATGGGACGACATGGTGGATGCTGATTCTCTCCAGCAAATGATGGCTGAAATGATCCAGAGTACATAGAAACGACTCTGCCCAGGGTGAGTGGCAAGTATCTGGAAACGAACTGAATGCATGGGTTGACGCAAGTTCACTGGCTACAGGTGTCGTGTTGGAACATTTGGGTGCCGTTGTGGAAGATGCGTGCTGGCTTCGTCAGAAAAATGATGCCCAGCATATAAATTTGACAGAACTCGATGTCACGTTAAAAGGGCTTAATCTTGCATTGCAATGGCAGGCTAAGGTTGTGCATCTCCACACTGACTCGTTGTGTGTTTACCACTGGTTGACCGACACCTTGACTGGAAAGGCTCGAGTTAAGACTAGAGCTGCAAGTGAGATGTTAGTACAAAGGAGACTGGCAATAATAAAGCGTATAGTTGACGAATACAGCTTGCAGGTGGACATTACCTTAGTTTCGTCGATGCAGAATTTGGCTGATAGCTTGACTAGAGTACCAAAGAGGTAGATTGATGTAATGAGGCAGGCATCTGATCCTCCACAACAGACATGCGCGGCCGTAACAGATCAATTAACACCTGACCAGATCCGTACACATACATCAGCAGAGTGGACATCCCGGAATTCGGAGGACAACATATTTTGTCCGAAGAGTGTGTCCCTCAACTACAAGAGCATCAATCAAGGCAGCTCATGTGAAGAGTGTCAGCGAATTGATCCGGCGCCATCTCAATGACAAAAAGGGAAGCTTGAGGTGGAGGACAACTGGTATCGAGTAGGAAAGGATGTAACGCATTATGAGGGCAAGCATTTTTTACCTTGACAGATTGTGGTCTGACACGTTTCACGATATGGCGCCTGTTGACACGACAGGATGCATCTAGCATTATACAACAGTTGAAAGCTGTCTTTTTTTAACATGGAGCCCCGCTGGAAATTCTGACTGATAACACCACTACGTTTCGATATCAAGAATTTAAGAAATTTACGCAGGAATTGGGGATTAGAATGCGTTACCGATGTGCATATTTTCCAGAAGGTAATGGTATAGCGGAGTGGTGTCACTACACCATTAAAAGAATTGCAGCTAAGACGCAGTGTTCTATTCCAGAAGCTGTGTACTGGTATAATGTGACACCAAAGGACGATGCAACACCAGAAACTGCACCAGCTAATGGGATTTATGGCTATGAACAGCGTATAAAAGGAATTGATGTCAAACTATCAGTGGTTAGCATTGTCAATACACCGTATCAAGTGAGAGACCGTGTTTGGGTAAAACCCCCAAATGCTGGGTGCACTGTAAAATTTTGCAGAGGAAAAATAGACAAAATCATAAGTCCTCAGACCATGTTGATTAATGGTGTACCACGTCATGTAAAAGATATCCACCCCTGTTATACCTCTTCTGATTCTGAGGATAATGAGGAAGATCACATACAATTCAGGGATGATCCTGATCGCCTACTGCCCCTACAGGTGAGCATAGAAACACTACCTACAGAACCAGATGAGGGAATGATGGAACATACTAGTGGCAATAGTGATGAGAACGATGGACATGAAGAATACCAGCAGTTCCTCATCAAAGTACTCGAGAAAGACGAATACTGCCCACCCGCCGTGATTGTGAAACACCGCCTATAGCACCACGAGAGGGAATGATGAAACATACTGAGGAAGATGGAACCGAGGAAGTGATGCCTCCGATTCTTCGAAGGAGTAACCGACAAAGACGGATACTGCCCTCTTGCCCTGATTGTGAAACACCACATAGGGAATCACAAGAGGGGATAATGGAACAGACTGGTGGCAATAACGGTGGTAATGAGGAAGATGGCAATGAGGAAGTGCTTCCCCCGATTCTTCGAAAAAGTACCCGACAAAGATGACTGCCCCCTTGCCCTGTGTGTCATCATGAGATCAGGGGGGAGTGTAGGGAAACGTGCGACCTACCTAATTAGCACGTGTGCATAATTCAATGGGTTGGTCGTGGAATGAAATGAATGAAGAAGAAACAAAAATGGCTGCCTTATCTCTTTATATGCCTGCAATGTGACCACCCGATATGCAAATGAGATGCTTCTGGTTGGAGATAAAAGAGGGTTGATTTTTTAGAGGGACGTTCATTTTGAAGTTGGATTTCAAAGAAATAAGTTGAATTAGCAGAAGTACGTTGGGAGTTGAGAGAAGGTGCGTTACATGTACAGAAGTTGGAAGTTTGGACAAAAGTGTTAACCTTACCCAGGAAATCATTGGTGTGACGGGCAGAAGAAATAAAACTCAAGTTATTGAATTATTATTATTATTATTATTATTATTATTATTATTATTATTATTATTTAATTGCTACCAATAAGATTCTTTTATTTTTATTTTTTAAAAAGCAATATAAATAATTAGTGGTTATCTCCCTTTGATCAGTACATTAAATTATTCATTTTCCTAGCCAAATATGATTATCTCCCTTTGTTTTTGAAATATCTTATTAAATTTAAAATTCGGGGTTACTAACAAATTCAAACCGATAGGATTATTCCATTGGCGTTCTCTTTGAAATCTGCAAGCATTCATAAGCTACATTTACCATTCAAATGAATGCTTTGATGATGATACTTACGAATTTTAAAAGCGAACCTGTATAAGGTATATATATATGTGTGTGTGTGTGTGTGTGTATATATATATATATATATATATATATATATCTTTGTTAAATTTTCTTAAAAACATCTTATTTTAACCTTACATTTAAACCCAATTTAACTTTATGACTTTATTCTAATTTTTATTCTCAATTTCTCTTAATTTGTTTATCAACATCAAAAAAGTAACTATTTTCCTTTATATTAAAATATTTTCCAGATATATCTGCCTTACTTAAAAAAAGGTTTATTTTTGGTGTCTTTAAAAAACCCACCCAATATTTATGCTCATGAGGAGACTTCGTTTCAAAAAACTATGTGTTCCAATTATTGTCCATGACTTAATGTCTATCTCAATAAAAACATTGTTTCCCAAACGATCGTACAATTTATTGACTTTGTTGGGTTCCTCCTTATGAAACCGATTTTTAATCTTTTATTTTAATTATAAATTATCAATCATCTTACTAAATAAATAAATAAATAAATATATATATATATATATATATATATATATATATATATATATATATATATATATATATATATATATATATATACTGTGTAAGCAAAATCAAGACTTCAAAAAAAGTGTTGATGGCAACAAAAAGCTTACTCTTTAAGCCAACTCTTTTTGGATTAAAACTTATTGGTATATGAAAATTTACTGGATTACACGAACTCAGTATATTACATAATATTACATACAAGTGTCTCTCTCTCTCTCTCTCTCTCTCTCTCTCTCTCTCTCTCTCTCTCTCTGTATATATATATATATATATATATATATATATATATATATATATATATATATATATATATAGTAAGATGATTGATAATTTATAATTAAAATACATTCTTTTTTGGTCTGATGAAATGTTGTCCCTAAATTGGGATTCCACTGAAACATGTATGCACATATGTAACCAATAATGTTGGTATAATAAACAGAATATATATATATATATATATATATATATATATATATATATATATATATATATATATATATATATATATATATATATGCCTCAAATCCTGTCAAAACCTTATTTTTTCGGTGTGAACTTTCTAAAATTCCAATTCAAGATCTTCTCTCATCTTCTTCTCCAGGCCCAAGACAACAGAAGAATGAACAAACATCTTACTTGGACCTTTCCAATATTTATGGCACCTCTGAATACGGCCTTAATTATCTTCGCCTCAAGAAGAAAGGTATGCATTCTAAAACCGATAATGTGTTCGGAAATTTTTAAGATGAAGAGTGATAATTTAAATTATTTGGGTTATTTGGATTACAGGGTGGAACAATAAAAGTGTCGCTCTTGGGATTTGAATACAACTGGCTAACTAGTAGACTGGCAGCAACAAAAAAATAAGAATGTTTTTTATCAAACGGAAATGGAATCATGTTGTCTTTTCTAGAGCAACAATTTTATTGTTTCACCCTGTATTAAGATTATTGGAAATTGTTGGATTATTTAGATGATTTGAATTATTTAGATGATTTGGATTATTTGAAATATTTGAAATATGTGAATTATTTGAAATATTTGAATTATTTGAAATATTTGAATTATTTGAATTATTTGGATTATTTGAAATAATTCTTTGAATTATTTTAATTATTTGAATTATTTAGATTATTTAGATTATTTCAATTATTTCAATTATTTCAGTTATTTGGATTATTTTGATTATTTGAATTATTTAAATTATTTTGATTATTTTGATTATTTGAATTATTGGAATTATTTAAATTAATTTCATTTTTTTTATTATTTGAATTATTGGAATTATTTGAATTATTTAGATTATTATGTTAAGTAATTTGTAATCGTTTTTTAATATCTTCTGTACTGATGTTTAAACCTTCGATCTTCAGAAGAATGTCCCTTACAACTAATTTGTACTTAACATGGCAAAAACTTTGCGCATTCAATGAAATGCGTCTGACTATAAAAATGCGTCTGACTATAAAAATGTGCCTGACTATAAAAATGTGTCTGACTATAAAAATGTGTCTGACTATAAAAATGCGTCTGACTATAAAAATGTGCCTGACTATAAAAATGTGTCTGACTATAAAAATGCGTCTGACTATAAAAATGCGTCTGACTATAAAAATGTGCCTGACTATAAAAATGTGTCTGACTATAAAAATGCGTCTGACTATAAAAATGCGTCTGACTATAAAAATGTGCCTGACTATAAAAATGTGTCTGACTATAAAAATGCGTCTGACTATAAAAATGTGTCTGACTATAAAAATGTGTCTGACTATAAAAATGCGTCTGACTATAAAAATGTGTCTGACTATAAATGTGCCTGACTATAAAATGTTTCTAACTATAAAAGCAAACATGAGAGTAATGGTGGGGCCATTGCATACAAGTTCATCCCAACACCTTCGATTAAACAGAATTTGTTGTAAACAGGAAACCAAATTAAGACCTAAACTGTGGCTTAAATTTTAAAAATTGGGAAAGTGTTCAGTTTACTATGCAGTGCAATTACTCTCCTGTCTGCTCTGATCCTAACTGGTTATCAAGGGGTTAGGGTTAGGGTTAAGGTTAGGGTTTGGGTTAGGGTTATCAAGGTCTCGTCTAATCGTTAAATGTAATTATCCAGAACATAACATAAAAAAGGTGATTTCTTCAGTCTCTGCAGCATATTAATCTTCTTGTTGTGCCGACAGAAATAGCTGTTCGTCTTTCTTGTTGACACTTAGTTGTTGCTTCATCAGATAACGATGTCCTCACGAGTCATAAATATGTTTTTGTTTTCTTCATTCATTTTCTGTCTGGAAGAATAGAAGCAATTAAATGAACAAAGAATAACTCCTTTATTTGCTTTGGGTTTAATCATTATAACACCAAATACATCCAAATGCACTGCATCCTACTTTCACCAACAATGCTCGGATCCTTTTTCTTCTAAAAATAAAGGGTTCTCTCCTCAATAAGCTACTAGAACTGATTTTCATCCCAGATCTGAAATCAAATCTGTTTTTAAGGTTATTGAAAAAATAGTTGGATCATTCTATCACTCCAGAAAGCACTTGAGTCCTGATGCAATTCTCTATCTGTAAAGGAACTAGATTTGTCCTAAGATGAAGCACTGCTGTCATGTTTGGGGAGTTGCCACTCAGTCTTTCTGGTATTGATAGGGTAGCCTCTTGCTACTGTATCATTATGGTATCATTGGTTGGTGCTCCGTTGGGTTTCAATCCCTGATCTTTCCCTGTAAAACAAACAATAACTCATCTAGCTACAACCACAACAAATAATATCTCTCTCTCTTTCTCTCTCTCTCTCTCTCTCTCTCTCTCTCTCTCTCTCTCTCTCTCTCTCTCTCTGTACCAGAAAAAGGCAATACTTCTACAAACAAAGTCTCTTCCCTGGAACATCCCATCTGTAGAACAGGATATCATTTGTTTCCCAATCGACTCTGGCATGATCATCTTCAAGTCTAATGTAAACAAGTATTTGTCAAATTATCCCTTTGAAAAATCAAGATCTTTTAAATAATCCTCTGCCAATTCCATACATTGTTTCCAATCCTCTTAAGACGGTGACCAACGTCCAACCAGAAATCTTTTCAATCGTTATCCTTCATTAATCCATGATGATCCATTAGAAAAAAAAATCACGTGTCTTGCTATTGACACTTTAAAAGCAGTAACTCTAGCATTTGTGCTACATACTTCTTCTCATGACGTCACTACTAATACATGTCAGCCTAACTTCTAACTCGACCATTAATAGAAATTTGCATTGTCTTCATTCATTAAACTTAACCGTATTTTTATTTTCTTTGTGTTCCATTCATGCATTTCAACAAAGTTTTTCTTTTTTAATAAAAATCCGTATTTACTTATGTGCACTTCGTTGTTTTCTTTAAAATGTGTTGATTTGAAAGTCAATTATTCGTGGAAAAGGTATGTATGTCCAAATAAAAGTAAAAAAAAAACTACAAAACAAATACTCACAAAGTTGGTACATTCTTGATCAGCATTGCTCGAGTTGAATATCTAAAATTTAAAAAAAATGATTTATTCTTTGGGGGTCAACTGGGTCAGGTTTCGTAATGGGTGGGTTGGGTTTTGTGCTATTTTCAATGATTTTATGTATTAATTTTGAAAGAAAATGCTGACTCATTGTTTAAGGTACCTATATAAAATGTATGCGTTTATGTGCTGAGAAAAGAATGCGTTTAGCAGAGAAGGAAGAAAGGGTTGAATTGAAGAAAATGAGGGGAAAATGGGAAGAAAGAGAGACAGAAAAAAATAGATACAAGTTTTGATAGAAATATCTTGCAAGTTTGCCCCAAGCAATGTCGGGTACCTCGCTAGTGTAAGATATAATTAGCAAATGACAAACTCCAGCGTTTATTTAAATTTGTAATAATGAATTATTTTTTAAATTCTTTGTATTTAAATTGCGAAAAACAAAACGATTCTCCAGTGTTAAATCATTTTTGAGTTTTATTCATTTCAACGCGTTGACTTTTAAAGGCTGTAGTATGTCAGTTTCCACAGTAGTTTAACCTGTTTATTGATTTTTTTTTATTTGTTTCTGTAATCTACAAAAATTAGATCCCCGGCGACAGGAAACAGCAATGTTAGTGGTTAAAAATCTTGGATTATATTAAATCCACTGCTGTGGCTCAAATCTGGAACCATTGTGGAGTATTGAGTCTTGATTATTGATTGGGAATGATGGAGACTTATTATAAATGGTTTTGTATACCATCTAATATATAAATCTCACTCTGTGTGTGTGTGTGTGTGTGTGTGTGTGTGTGTGTGTGTGTGTGTGTGTGTGTGTATCTCCGTTTTTTAAATTGTATCTCCTCCTAGACGGATGATCGTTGGGCGACGTGCAATAGCTCAAAAGATTGCATTTTTGGTGCAGAATTTTATTAGAGGTATATAACCGGCTAAAACAATTGCTAAGGGGTGCAAAAAAGGGGTTCAAACTTAAAAGAAATGACACCTTGACGAGCATAGCGCCATAGCGCCATTGTGCGCATGCGTACACAAAGTAAAAGAAAAATCTATTTATTTCGATATTTCACAATGCTTTTAACCCCTTTGTCCACCTGGTGCAATGGCCATCGTGACTGATAACTAGCGCAAGTGTTGCGGTTTCGAACCATGATTGCTTTTCTTTTCTTTCTTTTTTAACATTCCGATATTCTAGATTTTTAATATTATGTAATTTATTACATAATATTAAAAATCTAGAATACACAAGAACGCTTTTATTTAAAAAAAAAATACAGAAGAATGTTTTTGATTTATGTAAACTAATTAACCGATCATTATGAATTTTAATTATGTGTATATGTTTATATATTTTTATGCATTGGAGTCACTCCTAAACTAATTAACCGATACTTATGAATGATTAGTATAGTATATACTTATATATTTGTATGTATTGGATTCACTCCTATTATAAATTTAATGTAATATATATATTTGTATATTTTTATAGTCATATTCCAAGAATCACATACGATGATCAGTTTTGTATGTATTTATGTGTACAAGAAATTCTATCAAAGTAATACGGTACTTGTGTAGTCTTGTACTCATGAAAAAACAAAGAAAATCTTACCTGTGACATACATGAAAGTTATTAAAACCGAAAATCACGTTTAATATTCGAGTAGTATGACTTACATATGCGAAATAAGGTGCTTCTTTACTATAGCACCCAGATAACAAAACAAATTCTTACTCCTGGCGCACAGAAAATGTAACACAACAGAAAATTACATAAACGTATCGAGTTCATTCATTTTTAAATTAGAAAAAGGTACTTGTACAGTATCCTACCCGAGAAATAAGGTACTTGTACAGTATAGTACCTATATGAAAAATAAAGGAAATCTTACCTGTGGCGTACATAAAAGTAATCCAAACCGAAAATTATATAATATATTCGAGTAGTATGACATATAAGAAATAAGGTGCTTCTTTAATATAGCACTCTATTATAAAAACAAACTCTCACCTCTGACATACGGAAAAGTTCGCACAACATAAAATTATGTAAAATCGTCGAGTAGTTTCATCTATATATTAAAATAAGGTACTTATACATTACCCAAGAAATAAGGTACTTGTGTAGTATAGTACTCGTATCAAATCAAATCCTACCTGTGATGTGCATAAAGTCATTAAAACCGAAAATCAAGTTATATAATCGAATAGCATAACTTTTAAATGAGAAATAAGGTGCTTCTTCACTATAGCAATAGATGAAATAACAAACAAATTCTTACTCTAGACGCACAGAAAATTTAGCACAACAGAAAATTACTTAAAAGTATCGAGTTCTTTCATTTTTAAACTAGAAAAATTGGTATTTCTACAGTATCCTACCCAGGAAATAAGGTACTTATACATTGAAGTACCCATATGAAAAGCAAAGAAATTCTTATCCGTGACGTACATAATTTATCAAAATCGAAAATCATGTAATATATTCGAGTAGTATAACATTTATATAAAAAATCCGGTGCTTCTTCACAAAAGCGCTATGATGTAAAAAACCCACTCTTTACCTGTGACATACCAAAAGTTTAGCACAACATAAACTTCTTTAAATAATTTTAAATGTGTTGTACATAATCCGCCCTAGGTAAGGAAATTTTTTCCACATACGTGCTGTAAATTTCCTGTCCAATGCAGGTACAATTATTCCATACATATGTTGTGTAATACCCGTCCTAGGGTAGGTAAAATATTTCTTTGCTCAAGATGGCAAATGATATGTAGACATCAAAAATTCCTCTATCCTAACAGGCATGTTCGAAGTTTTTCTCATTGTCTTATATGGTCCTGAGCAACGCCGGGTGACCTTGCTAATCTAATATATAAATCTCATTGTGTGTGTATGTGTGTGTGTGTGTCTCCGTTTATTAAATTGTATCTCCTACTGGACGAATGGTCGCTTGATGGCATGCAATAGCTCAAAAGATTGCATATAGGGTGCAGAATTTTATTAGATTATTATTTATTAGATTAAAACAATTGTTAAGGAATTCAAAAAAGGGGTTCAAACTTGAAAGAAATAACAACTTGACGAGCGTAGCGCCCATGGCGTCGTTCTGCGCATGCGCATGAGCTGTAACAGAGATTTATTTATATAGTAAATTTGCAATGGGTTCGAGCTCCAGCATTTCTTTTCTTTTTTTGTTGTTTTTGTTAGATTCTGATAGTATGGACTTTTAAATGTTACGTAATAGTTATCAAGAACACTTTTATATAAAAGTACCGAAAAATGTTTTTGCTGTATATAACGAAAATGTCATATTCCAAATATATAGGATATATTATATATCGGCTTATTTGTTACATTCCAATAATCACGTAAATAGATCCAGTAATGGAATTTTGTATTAATTTTAATTATGTGTATATGATTATATATTTCTATATATTGAATTCATTTCTTAAACTAATTAGCCGACCATTATGAATTTTATTTATGTATATATGTCTGTATATTTGTATGTATTTGATTCACTCCTAAAATAATTAACCGATCATTATGAATTTTAATTATATGTATATGTCTGTATATTTTATGTATTGGGATCACTCCTAAACTAATTAACCGATCATTATTAATTTTAATTATGTGTATATGATTATATATTTCTATGAATTAGATTTACTCCTAAACTAATTAACCGATCATTATAAACTTTAATTATGTGTGTATTATTATATATTTCTATGCATTGAATTCACTGCTAAACTAATTAATCGATCATTATGAATTTTTATTATGCATATATGATTATGTATTTTTATGTCTTGAATCCACTCCAAAACTAATTAATTGATCATTATGAATTATATGTAATGTATAAGTTTCTATCTGTCTATAGATGTCATATTCCAAAAATCACAGACACTTGTCACTTACTTTTTTAATGTATTTATGTGTAAAAGAAAATCTATTCAAGTACTAAGGTACTTGTACTGTATAGTACTCATATGAAGAACTTGTCTAAAATCATTGAGTAGTTTCATCTTTATATTAGAAATAAGATACTTGCACAGCATCCTACCCAGAAATATGGTACTCGTGCAGTATAGTACTCATATGAAAAACAACAAAGAATATCTTACCTGTGATGTACATAAGTTATTAAAACCGTACATCCCATTAAATATTTGAGTAGTATGACTTACTTAAAAAATGTGCTTCTTCGCTATAGCACCCAAATAAAAACAAATTCTTACCCCTAACGCACAGAAAATTTAGCACAACAGAAAATTTCATAAAAGTATTAAGTTCTTTCATTTTCAAATTAGAAAAAAGGTACTCGTGCAGTATAGTACTCATATGAAAAAACGAAGAAAATTATACCTGTGGCGTGCATAAAAGTTATTAAAACCGAAAATTATGATATATATTCGGGTAGCATGACTTTTAAATGAGAAATAAGGTGCTTCTTCACTATAGCACTCTGATGTAAAAACAAACAAATTCTTACCTGTGACATACAGAAAATTTATCACAACAGAAAATTATGTAAATTATTTTAAATATGTATTATACATTACCCGCCCTAGGTAAGGAAATTTTTTTCCATATACATGCTGTAAATTTCCTGTCCTAGGGAAGGTACAATTATTTCATACATATAATACCCGTCCTAGAATAGGTAAAATATTCTTTTGCTCAAGATGAAAAATGATACTTAGACATCAAAAATTCCTCTATCCTAGGAATAACAGGTATGTTCAAAAGTTTTCTTATACGGTCCTGAGCAACGCCAGGTGGCCTTGCTAGTCTAATATATAAATCTCACTATGTCTGTGTGTGTGTCTGTCTCCATTTTTTAATTGTATCTCCTCCTAGATGGATGGTCGTTTGACAGTATGCAGTAGCCCAAGAGATTGCATACAGGGTGCAGAATTTTATTAGGGGTGTTTAATTGATTAAAACAATTGCTTAGGGATTCAAAAAAGGGGTTCAAACTTGAAAGAAATGACAACGTAACGAGCATAGTGACAATGGCATTGTATGCGCATGCGCACGATCTATATTCGATGTTTATTTATTTAGTAAATTTACCAGATTATGAACGCAGTTGTTTCTTTGGTGCAACGCGTAGCGTCATAAATTACTAACATCAATATGTCGGGTTCGATCTCCACCCTTTCTTTCTTTCCTTTTTTTTTTTTTTTTTGTTACATTCCGATATTCTGGACTTTTAAATGTTACGTAATAATTATAACAGAACACTTTTATATAAAAAAAAAATACAGAAAAATGTTTTTGCTGTACATAACGAAAATGTCTTATTCTAAATATATAGGATAGATTATATATCGGCTTATTTGTTACATTCCAATAATCATGTAAATAGATCCAGTAATGGAATTTTGTATTGAATTCATTCCTAAACTATTCAACCGATCATTATGAATTTTATTTATGTGTATATGATTACATATTTGTATGTATTGGATTCACTCCTAAACTAATGAACAGATCATTATTAATTTTAATTATGTGTATGTATTATGTATTTCTATTATTCGATTCACTTCAAAACTAATTCACCGATCCTTATGAATTTTAATTATGTGTGTATTTATATATTTCTACGAATTTTAAGGATGTGTATATGTGTATATAGTTCTATGTATTGGATTGACTCCTAAACTAATTAATCGATCATTTTTTAATTTTAATTATGTGTATATGATTATATATTTTTGTGTCTTGGATTAACTCCAAAACTAATTAACTGATCATTATGAATTATAGTTAATGTATATGTTTGTATATGTCTATAGAGGTCATATTCCAAAAATCACATACAATATTCACTTATTTTGTTAATGCATTTATGTATACAAGTATACTATACTGTACAAGTAGTAAAATACTTGTACAGTATAGTACTCATATGAAAAACTTATGTAAAATCATTGAGTAGTTCATCTTTATATTAGAAATAAGGTACTTGCACAGTATTCTACCCCAGAAATAATGTACTTGTGCACTATAGTACTCACATGAAAAAACAAAGAATATCTTACCTGTGACATACATAAGTTATTAAAACTGTAAATCCCGTTAAATATTCAAGTAGTATGACTTACATCTAAAAAATGTGCTTCTTCACTCAGAGAAAAAAAAAATTCTTACCCCCTGATGTACAAAACATTTAGCACAACAGAAAATTTCATAAAAGTATTGAGTTCTTTCATTTATAAATTAGAAAAGGGTACTTGTGCAGTATCCTACCCAAGAAATAAGGTACTTGTACAGTATAGTACCCATGTCAAAAACAAAGGAAATTTTACTTGCGACATACATAAAAGTAATCAAAACCAAAAATCATGTAAAATATTCGAGTAGTATGACATTTATATAAGAAATAAGGTGCTTCGTTACTGTTATACAAGCCTTCCTTGAACAGAGGAATTTACACCGATTAGCACCATAAATAGCAATAGTAATTCCAACACCGGTGAGAGAGATGTGACTGCACTTCAACTGCTAGCCGAGTGCCCAGCAAATATACACGTTTTCCTATCTTTGTACATTATTGTTAATACACTTGTTCTTTAACCGAACCGCGACTTGATTGTTATTATTTTCACTGTTGTTCCACGACACAACAGTTACTATAGCATTCTGATTTAAAACAAACAAACTCTCACTTGTGACACACGGAAAAGTTTGCACAACAGAAAATTATGTAAAATTATCGAGTAGTTTCATCTATATGTTAGAAATGACGTACTTGAACATTATCCTACGCCAGAAATACTTGTGCAATGTAGTACTCATATGAAAAAACAAAGAAAATCCTACCTGTGACGTGCATAAAAGTTATTAAAACCGAAAATCATGTATTATATTCACGTAATGTGACTTTTAAATGAGAAATAAGGTCCTTCTTCACTATAGCACTCTGATGTAAAAACAAAATCTCTTACCTGTGACACACAGAAAAGTTTGCCCGACAGAAAATTATGTAAATTATTTTAAATATGTACTTTACATTACCCGCCCGAGGCAAGGAAATATTTTTCCATAGATGTGCTGTAACTTTCCTGTCCTAGGGAACATACAATTATCTTATACATATAATACCCGTCCTAGGATAGGTAAAATATTCTTTTGCTCAAGATGGCAAATGATACATAGGCATCAAAAATTCCTCTATCCTAAGAATAACAGGTATGTTCAAAAGTTTTCTCATACGGTCCCGAGCAACGCCGGGTGGCCTTGCTAGTCTAATATATAAATCTCACTATGTCTGTGTATGTGTGTCCGTCTCCGTTTTTCAATTTTGTATCTCCTCCTAGACGGATGTTCGTTAGGCGATGTGCAATAGCTCAAAAGATTGTATTTTTGGTGCAGAATTTTATTAGGGGCATTTAGTTTAGTTAAAATAATTACTAAGAGCTTCAAAAAAGGGTTCAAACTTAAAAGCAATAACACCTTGACGAGCGTTACATAGAGTAAAAGAGAAATGTATTTATTAAGATATTTCCCAACATTTTGAAAGTGATTGTCTCTTTGGTGCACCAGCTAACGTGACCGATTACTAGCACAAGTGTTGCGGTTTCGATCCCCATCATTTCTTTTTTTTTACATTCCGATATTCTTGATTTTAAATGTTATATAATGAATACACAATAAAACTTTTATAAAAAAAAATACTAAGAAATGTTTTTGCTTTACATAACTAAAATGTCATATTCAAAATATATATGATGTATCAGCTTATTTGCTACATTCCAAAAATCACATAAATAGATCAAGTAATGGCCTTTGTATTGGATTTACTCCTAAACTAATTAACCGATCATTAAGAATATCAATTATGTGTATATGTTCATATATTTTAATGTATTGGATCAACTCCTAAAATAATTAGCCGATCATTATGAACTTTAATTATGTGTATATGTTTTTATATTTGTATGTGTTGGATTCACTCCTAAACTAATTAACCGATCATTATGAATTTTAAATATGTGTATATGATTATATATTTTTATGTATTGGATCCACTCCTAAACTAATTAACCGATCATTATGAATTTTAATTATATGTATATGTTTATATATTTCTATGTATTGGATTCACTCCTAAACTAATTGACAGATTATTATGAATTGTAATTATGTGTATATGTTTATATATTTTAATGTATTGGAATCATAAACAAATTCTTACTCTAGACGCACAGAAAATTTAGCACAACAGAAAATTACTTAAAAGTATCGAATTTTTACATTTTTCATTAGAAGAAATGCTACTTCTACAGTATCCTACCCAGGAAATAAGGTACTTGTACAGTAAAGTACCCATATGAAAAACAAAGAAATTCTCATCTGTGACGTACATAAGTTATCAAAATCGAAAATCATGTAATATATTCGAGAAGTATAACATTCATATAAAAAACTCCAGTGCTTCTCCACTATAGCACTCTGATGTAAAAACAAACACATTCGTAAGAGTGTGTTTGTTTTTAATAGTATGTGACATACCGAAAATTTAGCACAACAGAAACTTATGGTAATAATTTTAAATATGTGTTTACATTACCCGCCCAATTAAGGAATTCTTTTTACCACATGCGTGCTGTAAATTTCCTGTCCAATGCAGGTACAATTATTCCATACATATGTTATGTAATACCCGTCCTAGGGTAGGTAAAATATTATTTTGCTCAAGATGGCAAATGGTACATAAATATAAAAACTTCCTCTATTCTAAGAATAACATGTATGTTCAAAATTTTCCTCATTGTCTTATACGGTCCCGAGCAACGCCGGGTGACCTTGCTAGTCTAAACTATATCTAATGGTGAGGCTCCAATTTGATGGTCAATCCTTAGTTGTCATTATTTCCAGGTTAATTAAGATAAGAGAGTTGAGGCAGTAGCCAAGGAAAAGATGGGAGGAAGTGATCCAAATTGGCTTGGAGAAAGAGTGATAAATAAAAACCTGGTCAATTTGTTAAAGCCGTCCAACACATGTCAGCATATAAAACGGACATTAAACCGAATATTATGATGATAGGAGGGATAAGATCTAGTGAGTATTGAAGCCCATTCAGAATCACACCGTTCATACTGTTTCACAATGTATATGAGTTATTTTCAACATAATTGATAGCCGAGCAACACCTGATAACCCTGCTAGTTAATATATATTGTTTTCATTTTCATTTTCAGGTTTGATAAGAATGGTGAAATGTGGAGACGACATTTTACTTTCACCCGACTGGTATGGTCTTACAGGTTGCCATGACAAAGAATATCCGTGTATGCTCGCAGGTATGTCTGCATGAGTATGAGCAAGAGTAAGGTCAATCTTTTTTTTTTTTTCCTAATGAGTTATGATTGCTCAAAAGTAAAAATCACTCGAAGACAACAGTTAATGAGATGGATTGTCGGTTGAATGGTGATAAATTATTTCACAGGATTGAAAATGATGCATGGAATGAACAAAATTTGCTTCTTTATACGTATGATTATTTGTTGACATTAAATTTGAGGACGACCATGTTGTAGCCTACAGGGAAATAATCCTGTGGTAATGTATTCCATAGACTTTCATCTTGTATGGATATTTGTGGAAATTTTTGGGGATGTTAGGTATATTATATGTGTGAGTGTATGTATATGTGTATGTGCGTGTATGTATGTGTGTGTTTGTGTGTATGTGAGTGTGTGTATGTGTGTTTTGTGTGTATGCATGTGTATATGCGTGTACGTGTATGTGTTTGTGTGTATGTATATGTGTGTTTGTATGTGTGTATATGTGTGGATGTGTGTATATGTGTATATGTGCGCGTATTTGTGTATGTGTATTTGTATGTGTGTATATGTGTTGTGTGTGTGTGTGTGTGTGTGTGTGTGTGTGTGTGTGTGTCTGTGTGTGTCTGTGTGTGTGCGTATGTGCATTATGCTCAATGGTTTGACGAGGGTGAACGTGCTTTCAACGAGATTCTTTATTTTTATTTTTTTTTTTTTTTTACATCTCTTAAAATATTGGTGCAAAAAAATGTTTAAAGTCGCCTTTAACAGTAACAAAAAAGTACTCTATTTTTAAATATGCGTTTTTCTCCACTTTGCCTTTCTATATATAAAACTCAATATCTGTGTGTATGTGTGATCTTTGTGTGTTCTTTATAAAAAGAAAATCATAAGCATAAAATCTAAGTGTGTTCTTATGTCAAATTTATCAGGGAATTGTGAAGGCGAAACTGAAAATATTATATCCTATTTTGATAAAATTTATATCATATAAAACTTTCTGTGGAAGACAATGGGAGTGGTTCGGAATCTAACGAAATTATAAAGGCCAAACGTCCTTTAGAACTTCAAATATAACCAATGTTGATTAAATTCGTGTCATACGTATAAAATATTCAGATCTCTATGTTGCCATGTATGCACCAAATATGTGCCTTTACCTCTAAGTGACCCAGAGAGACCAAACCCCTTGAAACTCCAAATGTGTATATCTGCTCATGCTACCAGATCAGGTGGTCTGAAGATATCAACTTCCCCAACTACGTCAGACATTGATGTTATTGTTTTTTCTTTTCCCTTTGCAAAACTCAATCATGTTCTGCAAATCTAAAAACAAACAAAAAAATTCCTCTAGAAATCAACCAAACCAAACACCATGAATAAATATTTAAATATATAATAATTTTTTTTAGTTTTAGTCTGACATCCACTCCAATCCAACTAATAGCAGAACGCATTTATCTATAAATCGTCTCCAAACAGAAATATATGCGTTTTAAATAAATTTAATTAAACCAGACTAACAAGCATAACGAACAGACTTTATCTCAGCACATTGGATTATTTTAACAGATTCTCATAATAATAAAAACTCAATAGCCCCCTCCCATCAATATCAAAATTAAACTCTAATTAATAAGCAATTCGCCCCAAATTAAATTAAATTAAATTAACGATCTTCATCCCGTCCGTGTACACTTATCCAAGTCATAATCATACCCACCTTTTTAACTCACTTAAATAATAAATACCCCAAGTAATTCAAAATTCCAGATTTTTACACATCTCCATTTCCCCTCACTTATTTACGCACCCCCACCCCACAGCGCCTAAAAATAAGGTATCCACCCCATCTCGTTTACTCCGATGAAAAAGATGACAGAATGTATCCTTCCCATTTTAACCCAACAATTAAGAAGTCACCGTAATTTAATTCCACTGATACCTAACCCTAAACCCCCTCCCCAAGGGAACTCTAATATATACGATGCCAGCTCGCACGGACCTAACCTTCCCCTTCCCTCCTCATCCTCTCTACCCTATCTTCTCATTCCTCCTCTTCCTTTTCCCTCAAAATAGCTTTCCTCCCATGTTCTCATCAAATAAAACGATCCTCAAAAAATCAGAAAATCGGCCCATATTAGAAGCCCATACTTATACATATCTGATTGAAAAAGAATGTTCCCGAATATCTACCAATCCAAAGCCTGCTAATTTCAAAGATTCTCGCACTCGAAATGTGCATATATAACTCAACGTACGAATTTCATTATCGACGGAAATATATACAATGGAATGGAACATTGATTCAATATTTCATGCACTATCTCCGCACCCACAAAAGTTTTGGATTTCTTCTACCAACGCATCTGTATATCGCGGACAAGGACGACCACTTCGTATGCCCTTCGGAATAACAGTATTGGACAACCAAACATTCTTGATATATCGGATTACTGATTTTTTTCCCTGGATCACTAATATGGCAGTAATACCCAGGAAAATATTGAATTCATTCTGATGATGGACTGGCCAGGTTGTATGAAATTCCGGGTTTGTATTACTGTACACATAGATTCAAAAAAGTTGTCAAAAAACAAATATATAGCAAATAAATGTTATCAAAGGCAAGATAAGTTACTTTTCTACCAAACTGGATATATTTTTCGTATTTTTATTCAATTTAATATGTTTATTCAGCTCGAAAAGCATACAGTGTTTACCGATGTATAGGAAAATTCAAAATGGCGCCCGAACACGGTAAGTTTGAGAAAAGGTGTTATAAATAATAAACTAAACATAATACTGTTAAAAACTCGCTCAATATATGTTACCATGACATAAGTTGACATATATTCGGTGGTTTTTTAATAGTATTTTGTTTAGTTTATTATTTATAACACTTTTTCCCAAACTTAACCTGTTAAGGGCGCCATTTTGAATTTTCCAATACATCGGTAAACACTGCATGTTTTTCGAGCTGAATAAACATGTTACATTGAATAAAAACACAAAAAATATATCCAGTTTGGTAGAAAAGTAACTTATTTTGCCTCTGATAACATTTACTTGTTATATATTTGTTTTTTGACAACTTTTTCGAATCTATGTGTACAGTAATACAAACCCGAAATTCCTTTTCCTATAACTATTATTCACCATTCAAATAACATTTTCAATAAATGTGCTGAAAAGCAAAATATCTGTTTATTCACAGCTGAACATTTTGCTTTCATTTCCTCTGATAATATGAACCATTATTGAAAATCTATGGATTAAGGAAATAAACATAATTTTTCTCTATATATTTCTTGTTTCAAACAATAAATGCTTAACATAAAAATATGTGTTTATATTTTGATTTACAGAATTTAACTTTAACGATTAAACTTATATATTGCTCTATTTTTAAATATTGAGCTTTACTTTTTGGTTAGGATCACCCCAAAAGTATTACCTCAATGTAATATTTGACAGGATAACTCACTTGATCTGTGACTTATCTCACACACACACACACACACACACACACACACACACACATATATATATATATATATATATATATATAAACTCCCGATACTACACGCCCTTCACAAATACTCACCCCTAAAGAACATGTTCCATCCAAAGGAAGAGACATCTTTCTTCACATCACGCACAACAGACATTTTCAAAAAATGCAATTGTGGTTTAATTTTCTTCGATAGTACTGAAATAGATGCAATTACCCTGACAGAACTCGAACCTGACATGTCAAAACCACAGACTATAGCTGTAACCACTACACCTCGTCAGTTTGTGTAAAAGTTTGAACTCATAAACAAACAACAACAGTTTAAAATAAATGTTCGGATTGATTTTTATTTTCAAACACTTTTCTGCTCAATTTGCAATGGTTAACTTTTATTATTTTTATTTTTTATTATTTTTATTTTATCCAATTTTAATTTTTAATGTTTGTTTAATTTTCATTAATTTTTATTATTTTCATTTTTTATCGTTTTAATTTCTTGTGTTATGCTATTTTCTAGTGTTGTAAGTTATTTTTTAAATCAAGTGATTTCCGATGTCTTAAGATTTTGGTAATCATTCTCCGATGTCTTAAGATTTTGGTAATCATTCAATTATTACCAGGGTTAATAGTTGTGTAAGAAGCCTAATGTTGTATGACAGTGGGGCTTGAGCCCTCATCCAGACCTTGCTAGTCCGACTCCAAAAAAATGGCAGGGCAATAAATTAGGTGGATATCCAATGTAAAAGCAGACTAAATTCAGACCGGTATTACGCCGGACACTCTACTTGAGAAAGTGGCCATCCCAAAACTTGATGCCCTAATAAGGGCAAACCGTTTTCGATGGTTTGACCATGTTGAAAGAAACAAGGGGTATATCAGCAGAGATATAAGAAAAAGAAAAAGCCGGGCATCCTAAGAATAAACGGAAAGAACATGACGCAAGATCATAAACAGTCAATCAAATGGAAACAGTCAATCCCCACAATCGTAATCACAGGAGACTTAAGATAAGGACAGGTAGAGAATGTGTAGTGGACTGGTGGATATATTATACATATCTCCCAGTCGTACAAATTAGGAGAAATGATTTGAATTGGGAAAGGAAAAATGAATTGCCTTGAGGAAGGAACGAACAACGCGTTTACTTGAATTAAACAAACTAGGATTTATTTCGTGAAGAAACAAGTAAAAGAAAAGGGTGCAACACGTGTTCATGTCCGCGTTCGTCTCTCGCTGTTTACTGGTGAGAAGGAGAAAGTCTATTGTTGTAGAGAGAGAAAGAAAGTCAATCCAGTTTGATGTGCGTCTCTCGCTGTTAGCTGGTGAGTAGGAAAGTGTATTGTAGTATAGAGAGAGAATGAGAAAAAGTCAATCCGGGCCATGGAGATAGAAAACGTAAAAAGTGTACATACTGTTTGTTAGCTCGTGCCCCATACATAGTCGCAGGGGACGTGACGCGCGCGAGTGTGCGCCTCCCTTTCGGGAGGCGGCTGGTTAGCCGAACCTCTCAGCTCGAGAGCTGGTCCGCAAAAGGAAGATGCTGCTTATTGCTCTTGTTTTTATACTTGTTTCCAGTAGTCTTTTGCGCATTTCCTTTGAAAGGGGAAGTGACGTCGTCCATCTGTACGTACATGTGCGTACGAAAACTCGTCTCCGAAGAACTCGACCCCGGAAAACTGGTCCCCGGCAAACTGGTCCCTTATTGAATAAACATTGATTGAAAACAGTTTATGACCGTTCTTGAAGAAGATATTGTCTTTAAAAGAGAATGCACATCCCATAATATTTTTTAAAATATTTTAAAAATATTTTTACTTGTTTACTGTTGTTTTAAAAAAATTAAATTGATTTTTTTTAAGTGTTCGTTTTCTACCCAGCTTTGAAAGTTTTTGGTGGTTCAACTTATTTTAAAGAGTTTATTTAGTAAAAAAAAAAAAAAACATGTAATGTAGAGTGTTACTGTTACTTTTGTACAAAAAATGTCCCACATGAGGTAATCACGTCTTAGAAGTCTCGATAATCACTCAAAAATAGAAAATTCAAGAAATATTGACGTAGATATAGTTTTAAAACGAGCTCTCCCTCGTTCCCCCACCCCCACCCCGATAATAAATTTGTATATTTTTAAGTAATGTCCAAGATCACTGCTCGGAAAAAAAATCAAGCTACCGGACGTGGATACGGTTTATTATGTAACGAAACCGAATGAAAGACACGAAAACCGAAACCGAACGGAAGACACGAAAAACGAAACCATATATTTCTAAAAAAAAAAAAATACTCTAGTTTTTAACATTTCCTGTGAAAAAAAAAAAAAAAAAAAAAAAAAAAAAAAAACACTTCTTGTATTATCAAATAATAAAACAAATATTTTATTTAGAAAAATTGGTACTTCACGGGAAACGTGGGCCCTGGTGTTTTTATTTAATCATTACTCCTTCAAAGCGCATGCGCAAAAGGTTTTCTTTGGTTTATTTAATCACGAAAACTTTGAGGAAAAACTCATTAAAAAAATACGTTTATTTTTAAATAAATGTTTTTTAAATTATATATTGATACATTTTGTTGCAATAAATGTTTTTAAAATTATATATTGATATATTTTGAGACAATAAATGTTTTTACAATTATATATTGATACATTTTTATACAATAAATGTTTTAAAATTATATATTGATACATTTTGATGCAATAAATGTTTTGGTTTCAAATATTTTTCTGTTTGGAAAAAAATCTTGTGTGTTACTTATTTGTTGCGTTATTTGGAGTTATCGCCCTCTAACAGTAGCCGTCGTCTGCATACTGCACAGGTGCCCCCATAATGACTTTTAAACGATATCCTCCCCTCCCCATGTTAAGAATGGCTTTCGAAATAACGTTATTATTTCAGCGCGGTTCCAAAATTACATAAGACCGTGTTTTCTTTTTTGTCATTTCGTAATAACACAAGAATTATTTCAACTGAATTAATTCTTCGAAATAAAATAATTGCTTTCTTTGATAATACCTGTTTTTTCTTTTCTTTTATTCTTGTTAAAGTGTTAAAACTAAATTATTTTTTTAAATAAATATATGGTTTCGTTTTTCGTATCTTGACTCCGTGATCAAGTTTATTTTTTTAAAACAAGAGATAAAATAATTTTTAAAAATATTATGAGATGTGTATTCTCTTTTAAAGACAATTTCTTCTTTAAGAACGGTCATAAAATGTGTTTTAAATCGATATTTATCAATAAGGGACCAGTTTCCCTACCTAGCAAAAAGGGGAAGTTTTTTGGGTACGAGTTTTCCGGGTACGAGTTTTCCGGGTACGGGTTTTCCGGGCACCTCGATGCCAAATTTCCAATCATTTTGACACATTCGTCTCTTAGCATTTTATTTTGGTTATGACAGCTTTGTTTCTGGAATAGTTTGGTATTGTTTTAAGCTGACATTATCTTTGAAATAACGACAGAAATAAAAATCTGGAGGGTTAATATTTGATGAATGTGAAGCCCATTCGTACTGATGAAACGATCACCAAAGTGTCTCTGCATATTATTGAACGGCTATAAAACAACTCGTAAACATTCATGTCTAAAACCTGATGAATATATTACACATAGATTGAATTTTATATAGGCTTATAATGGATTAGCCTTGTGAACTTCACCAAACAGTGAGTAAAGGTTTTTGTGAATAATTTTACCTTTGAAGTTTGTGGTATCTGTTAACATGGCATTTTTCTTTCAATAAAACAAAATAAAATAAAAGATACATGTTAACATAATACCCGATATATTTGCCCTTGATAAGAACTCCATTTTTTTTTTTTTTTTTTTTTTTTGCACTGGGGCAACTCTTCCAGACGGAGGTTGTCATGGCGACAGGCTATTACACACGTCGTAAGTTAACATCCAAATGTAGTGTCCTGTTGTCGATTCCACACATATGTATTATTTTGTATGCAGTATCAAATAAATTCATCACATACTTTCCATCAAATTTTGAAGTCAAAGAGAGTAGCAACCTTGGTTGAAGTGAGTGTCCTTAATAATGGAGGTTTGAACAGAGCTGAAAGAGAGAAACAGACCAAATACCAAGGTCTCATGTATGATATGAAAAGAAACTGGAATATTAGGGAGATGCCAATCATACCAGTTATTATAGGTGCCACAGGACTTATGAAGAAGAACCTGAAGTCCTACCTAACTAATATTCCTGATGAACCAAATGCAAAAGAGATCCAGACAATTGCACTTAAGTGAACAGCAAGGATACTAAAAACACCTCTCGATTGGTTTCAATAAAAAGCAGGGAGATGTTGGCAGCTGGTTTGGCTGCCCCACGCCCAAAAGAAGAAAATGAAAAAAACAAAAAAAGGCAAAAATTAAATACATAAAAGCGAGTGTGATGCAGAAAATACAGAAGCAAAGATTTCAGCACTTATTCACTTCCGCCACCAAAAACCAAAATCAAAATGACAATTTACTGTAAAATAAATTGGTTTCATTTTTTTAAATATTGAATATTAAACTATTTTTTAACGCAAATATGTCACAAATAAGTAGGTAAATAAAATAAACTGTTTTTTTTTTTACTAATTTATGTTTCTAATCTTTTTCTCTTCATGGTATTTATTTGCTCCCCCACCAAGCAAATTAGACATAAGGCCGATTTTTAATGTGAGGAGTGAAGGGGAAATGGGGACCAACTCCCCGGGGAGTAGGGAAGCTGGATAGTGACAATTGGTATGAAGGGTTGCCCCTACATTGACCAAGGTCTTATATGTGGGGTTTCCCCCACAAATGGTTTTTGCTTGCAGTATCTGCCGGAAAAGGGTATTTATTTGCTCCCCCACCGAGCAAATTTGCCACACGGCCGATTTTTAATGTGAGGAGTGAAGGTCTTATTTGTGGGGGTGTCCCCACATATGGTCTTTGCTTGCAGTATCTGCCGGAACAGATACTGCACTTTGATCCCGGCCTGAAGGTCAAGAACCACGCATCCTTTTCTCTTTATGTATAATGCCATTTTTCCTCGTTTAATGGTCAGACATTTTCTGTGATTACATAAGCGCAATCTCCACTTGTCACAGTTCAGTCAGTCGACTATCTCCAGATTCCACTCTGTGTGGTCTTGTCTAATCACTTGCTTCCAAGTTTTCCTTGGCCGGTCAACTTTCCTGCAATTAAAACATCCATACTTTTGCACTGATTTATGAACTCTTCACATGAACATAACGAATTTGACTTATGAATAATCTGCACAAATGTATGGCCTTCAGCAAATTCTCTAACATGATGTGTTAGGTTGGTTTGGAAATAGTAATGATATGAATAGGGACCAAAATTATAATGATTTCTAGTTCACTGACTGATTAACAGGTAAACAACGCAGAATTTTTTCCTTGCGAGAAAATAAGACCACGATCTCCGCAATGTTTTTTATATACTCCTTTTTTTATATACTCCTTTTTTTATATACTCCTTTTTTATATACTTCTTTTTTATGTACTCCTTTTTTATATACGCCTTTTTATGTACTCCTTTTTTATATACTCCTCTTTTTATATACTCCTTTTTTATATACTGTTTTTTTATATACTCCTTTTTATATACTCCTTTTTAATATATACTCCTTTTTATATACTCCTTTTTAATATATACTCCTCTTTTTATATACTCCTTTTTATATACTCCTTTTTATATACTCCTCTTTTTTATATACTCCTTTTTATATACTCCTCTTTTTTATATACTCCTTTTTTATATACTCCTTTTTATATACTCCTTTTTTATATACTCCTCTTTTTTATATACTCCTCTTTTTTATATACTCCTTTTTTATATATACTCCTCTTTTTTTATATATTCCTTTTTATATACTCCTTTTTTATATACTCCTTTTTATATACTCCTTTTTTATATACTCCTCCTTTTTATATACTCCTCTTTTTATATACTCCTTTTTTATATACTGCTTTTTTATATACTCCTTTTTATATACTCCTTTTTAATATATACTCCTTTTTAATATATACTCCTTTTTATATACTCCTTTTTAATATATACTCCTCTTTTTATATACTCCTTTTTATATACTCCTTTTTATATACTCCTCTTTTTTATATACTCCTCTTTTTTATATACTCCTTTTTATATACTCCTCTTTTTTATATACTCCTTTTTTATATACTCCTTTTTATATACTCCTTTTTTATATACTCCTCTTTTTATATACTCCTCTTTTTTATATACTCCTTTTTTATATATACTCCTCTTTTTTTATATATTCCTTTTTATATACTCCTTTTTTATATACTCCTTTTTATATACTCCTCCTTTTTATGTACTCCTCTTTTTTTTTTTTTTTTTTTTGATACTGGCCGGGTTTTCTCTGATGGTCAACCGTAATTCCCAAATGAGCTAAAAAAAAAAAAAAAAAAAAAAAGAGGATGGATCAATGCACTCTACTAGCCGATTGGTCAGTGTATGGCCGAATCACTTGGACATTAATTCGAGAGAGAAAATAGATGTTTATTTTATTTTATTTTTGACTGCTACATTTTTTTAAATAAATACGAGAATAGTTTTAATTTTTTTAAAGTTTTGAACATATACGGTCACTCACACGCACACACACGCTCGTGCGCAAATAAACAAACTTTTATTCATTTCAATTTTCCCCGCGCATTTTGCACCAAAAAATAAGTTTTGTCAGGAACGGCACAATTTCAAATACACCCACAAACTTTTCTCAAAACAACACAAGTAAAATGAATATATTTTTGGTGGACGTAGTTGAAGACAGCATCATGTGACACAAGTAACCAATGAAAAAATTAAGAAGATTGTCTTTTTAACGCTTTTCCAAAATCCAAAATATCAGCAGGAGCAATCGCGTTCTACAACCAGAAATGTATAAAACGCATCAAACAGCCTTCTACGGAGAGAGTTCAGCTTTTTTCCTTTCTTCTCGCTTCGACGACACAACGAGAACATGCCTCTCATGTTCACAACATCGTCGCTGCCAACACCGCCAACACCATGATACACATGCCACTTGGACACTCAAAAATCACTCATGCACACACGCATTCATTCCGCACATTTTCTAAATTAATAACAACAAATCGCTTTCCTCATGAATTACTTTCCTCGTGAGACTTTTTAAATAAGGTGAACTTCGCCAGATAAACACAAACTTTAAAATAATCTCATTATTTTCACACAGGACTTTAACCTTCTAAACTCATTAATTCCACGAAGGACTTTCACCTAACATTTTAATCATAATGACTTTCACCAATTGGACCTTAGTTTATTCACCTTATTGTTTTTGTTAAAAAATAAATGCTGTGCATTTAAATCAGAAAGAGTCGTTTTGTTTCATTCCTTTTTTTATTATTTTTTTGTTTGAGGCAAAGAAATTTTATTTCACTTAAACTTCTGCACTCATACAAATATTATCTCACAAGTTCAGTCGCGAAGTTTAAAAAGTACAAAGTTTTGTTATGCGCACATTTTAATTAAACAATGATTTTTATAAATTAAACTGATACATTAATAAAAATCTGTGATGGTAAAGTTATAAAAATTTGATTGTTTGTTTATGATTCAACCGGAAGTAAACGTTTAAAAAATTTGATTGTTTGTTTATGATTCAACCGGAAGTAAACGTTTAAAAAAATTTGATTGTTTGTTTATGATTCAACCGGAAGTAAACGTTTAAAAAATTTGATTGTTTGTTTATGATTCAACCGGAAGTAAACGTTTAAAAAAATTTGATTGTTTGTTTATGATTCAACCGGAAGTAAACGTTTAAAAAAATTTGATTGTTTGTTTATGATTCAACCGGAAGTAAACGTTTAAAAAAATTTGATTGTTTGTTTATGATTCAACCGGAAGTAAACGTTTAAAAAAAATTGATTGTTTGTTTATGATTCAACCGGAAGTAAACGTTTAAAAAATTTGATTGTTTGTTTATGATTCAACCGGAAGTAAACGTTTAAAAAAATTTGATTGTTTGTTTATGATTCAACCGGAAGTAAACGTTTAAAAAAATTTGATTGTTTGTTTATGATTCAACCGGAAGTAAACGTTTAAAAAAATTTGATTGTTTGTTTATGATTCAACCGGAAGTAAACGTTTAAAAAATTTGATTGTTTGTTTATGATTCAACCGGAAGTAAACGTTTAAAAAAATTTGATTGTTTGTTTATGATTCAACCGGAAGTAAACGTTTAAAAAAATTTGATTGTTTGTTTATGATTCAACCGGAAGTAAACGTTTAAAAAAATTTGATTGTTTGTTTATGATTCAACCGGAAGTAAACGTTTAAAAAATGGTGTATCCTTTTGGTCGTTGCTCATTTTGGGGAGCTTGAGATCCATTTGATCCACACCCTCAACTAATCCCCAATGAGGCAACAGAAGTAGCTGCTCCCCGCCATCTCTCTCTCTCTCTCTCTCTCTCTCTCTCTCTCTCTCTCATGTACATGGTCGAGGGAAAACGAAAGACTTGATTAGCTTATCGGTTATAAGTTGCTACGCACTTCCAGCCTATCATGTAATAATTCAAATTTTTACCTTCTAGTGGAAACTTCCACTTAATCTCATGGAAATTTCCATCTTCAACCTCATTTTTGCACATTTGCTTCCAATTTATAAGGGAATAATGATAATTTAACAAAAAAAAACAGAAAAGGTTGAAAAAAGTAAGATTAAAAAAGAAATCGGCAACTTTTTGAACATATGATGATGATGATGATGATGATGATGATGATGATGATTTTAACGTCCGTTTTAAATTCTGGCATGCATTAAAAACATCTCTAAGAAATTGACTTCCAAAGTAATTTTTTTATCAGGTCTTTATACCTCTTTCCCTCAGGTCCATTTTCATCCTTTTTTCCATTTTTTCTTTGGCCTTCCCTTGTGAACAGAACCTGCTACCTCAACTATTCTACATCTACTAATCCCAAAACCCTCCTCCATCCTTTTAATGTGACCAAACGATCGAAGTCTACACCTCTGAACACATCTGCACAAATCAATATTTCTCTGATATCATTGGCTTCTAAAACTCGCATTACACATCCATCATAATATTCACATATTGTTTATCTCCATGCAACACATATCCTCAACCCTAACATAATTACACTAAATATGCCTGATAGATTTTTTATTTGATTGACAATGGTAACGCTTTGCTGGTTAGTAATAGCGCAAATCCTCTGAACTTACCCCATCCACTCCTATCTCTCCCACTCACACGTGCACTCGTTCCACCCTGTGTTTCAATATCATCATCATACCAAAACATATTAACAATCTCAACAGCTTCACCTAATATCTAGTCAATAAATTTTAAATGACTACGAGTATGTTTATTCATTTTAAATCGTGTATGCTTTCTTGCAGGGGATTTGAGATTGAACCAGCACGCCATCTTGACATACATTCACATCATCTGGACACTAGAACATAACCGGGTCGCCGAAACACTCTACAACCTGAACCCGCAATGGACGGATGAACGTCTCTTCCAGGAAGCAAGTAAATTTGTCCGTGCAGAATATCAACACATTGTCTACAACGACCTCTTACCAATCATCATTGGCAATGCTGCGATGACTGAGTACGGCTTATATTCACAGAAGAGTGGATACCATTTTGGTAATTTAGGCAATAACTATCCGGCGTTGCCCGGGAGTCTATTTCCTTTTTTTTGTTTCGCTCATTCCACACCTCTTGAATTTTCTTTTAACCATTCTAGCAGACAATGTTTACATCTTTGCAAAGATGATGCTTTCGAGGAAAATATGTTCTTTAACAGTTTGTTTTTTTGTAATGACATCCATTCGGCATCTTTACATCGCGTAAATACTATCGATTTTTTTTAACTATGCACACGTTTTGTTTTACTGCTTTTTTCTTTGTTTGTTTGTTTGTTTGTTTTGTTTTGTTTTGTTTGTTTTGTTTTGTTTACTTGCATCCCCACGAGGGCAGAGTTAGGCACAAGGTTGTATTTTTTAATACGGGGGAAAAAGGGGGCACTCTGGTTAGTAACAAAAATACCAAATTATTTTATAAAGGATTTGAAATTTAAATCTAAGTTAAAATAGAAAAAATCATCATGGATGCCGTTTTTTAAATCGGAAATTGACGAATATTGTTTATCTAAAAACAGTTTCCCATTATTTTAGACGGTTTTGATTTTGACTAGAAATTTCTTTTACCGAAAATCGCTCCAGACAAGGTATGAAACTACTTAATATAAGAAGCTAACAAGAACAAAAGATGATTATCGCAAAGACAAGAGATGCCTATTGGCCTTAGTCTGGAAATGAACGATGGTATGGTAGGAGAAAAACAGTCAGCAAGAAAACAGTTCCACAAACCTGTAATTCTTAGAAAGAAGCTCCTGAAATAAAAATTCTGTATAACAATGAGATATCAAAACAAAGAATTGAGGAAGACCACTAGACCAACGAAGCAAACGAGCTGGAACAAAGGAAGCAGGGATCAATCAATTCTGAAGAACAAATGTCATAATATAATATAATATCATATCATATCATATATCATATCATATCATATCATATCATATATGATATGATATATGATATATGATATGATATAATATAATATAATATAATGGTATTTATAGAAAATTCTGAGACTAGCAACATCACGTCTGTGAAAGAGAGGTTGTAGAGAAGAAAGGGTGGAGGTCAATTAAATTACAGATACGTTTCTGAACGTTATCAAAAACCCTTAAATGGGGTAGAGATTCAGCAGCCCGAATATGACAACAGAACTCTACACATAATCTGATAGTAAATTTGTGGAAATAAAGAATAGAGTCACGTGAGACGACTTTACAAAAGAGTAATCGTTCTAATATATTGACTCCAAGAAAGATTTGATGAGTCAAAAGAGAATAAGAAGTTTCAGAATCAATTTGTTTCAAAGAGAATGAAGAAAAGGGACACAACTACTATTGAAAGAAACAAGCTGAATCTTAACAGAACTAAACAAAAGCGAGTGTGTTATCCAATTGATAGTGGAACCTGATAGGTAAACTTCTGGATTTTTAGTTTCACTTTTCCTTGCAAACATGAAAACCAATTACGTAGGAAATTGACAACGAAATCGAACCTGTTTTAGAGTTTTGTTTCGTTTCTTTGATTATTTTGATTATTTTAATTGTTTTGTTCTGTTACCATTTCTATATGAGAGTTACTTCTCGAAATGGCAGAAATCATTAAAAGAATTAGGGAATTTGCGAAAAATGTATTTGTAATATATTTCAATTTTGATAAAATTTCCATTTATAAAAACTACTATACAATTTAAAAATATTTTTTAAAATAAGAATTTTCCAAATTATAAAAAAATATTTTAATTATAAAAATTTGATTCAATTATCTTTTTTTAAAATATATTTAAATATCCAATCATAAAAGCAGTTTACCATGTGTGAATAATTAAACAAATTGCTGAAAACAAATTACTAATCCTAACTCTAATCGTAATCGCCAGAACAAATGACTAATTTCCAAAAAGAAAAAACATCCGGGGTTTGGATGAAAAATACAGGTTTGGAACGATAAAAATGTCGCCCTAAAGAAAACAATGCTACAGCTTTATTTTAGAACTTTTATTGAAAAAAAATCAATTCCGATAACTTATGTAGTAGAGCTTATATCTATTCAATGTAGCCACCTTCAGCTTCAATCACAGCCTCGATACGAGTCTGGAACTGGGAGCATGCCTTTTCCACAAGCATTGGCAGGAGTTTGGTGAATACTCGGCGGATGGCAGCGATCAAGCTGGTTTTGGTGTTGTGGGAGGTCATGTTGGTGATATTCTCGACGTATGAACAATGAAGTAGTCCAGTGGGTTTAAGTGGGGGGGGGGGAGGTCAGTGAGAGAAGGGTACAAAGTTGTAGCACTTCTACAGAGGCCAAGCCTGGGTCTCTTTGAACTTGTGGGCTGGCGCCAAGTCCTACTGCCACACCCAGGGTCCGCCAGCGGTCACCTAGTTGCACTAGAGGACCACCCCACTTTTCACCACATCCAGGTACACTTTGGTATTCACTTTCAAGACGACTTCGAAGATGTGAGGTGGCATGATGTGGCCTCACTTGAAACCGCACCAAAGACCATAACCGTGGCCAGAAACTTTGTTTTCATCACTCTGGACACATCACTGTTATTAATGGCAATCAACTTGGATCAGCAGAGAGCATGAGTTGTACAGTGGCGCATCTCCGGCCTTGCTCGTTGAACATTGTGTGACTTTCAGACATGATAACATTCTTTGGATTTGTACACAATTGGTCAACTAGTAGATGGTCTGCAACAAAAAACGAAAAGCGGTTTTCATCAAACGGAAATGGAATCATGTCGTCTTTTCTAAGGTGACAATTTTATCATTCCACTCTGCAATTTAATGTCATCAGCAAATATACCCATCTTTAGAGACAATTTATCAGGAAGGTCATTTATTAACACAAGTGATAATAAAGATCCTAAGATCGATCCTTGAGGCACACCTACATTTATATCCTGTTGTTTTTATATGTGACCATAGATGACAACCTAAAATTTTTTCTTGTCTAAGAAGGATTTGATTATATTAAGTATTCATCCAATAATACCGTATAATTAAATTTTTATAAGAAGACACTCGTGCCATACTCTATGAAAGAGCTTAGATATATCTAGTGATACTGCCCTAACCTCTCCTGCCTTAAGAAAGATGAAAGCGTTAGGGTGTAGATGACTTATATGTCGATATGATTATTTAGGATTACGGTTATGATTTAGATAATTGATATTTAGGGAGCTGAGTTAGTGCTTTTCGGGCACTCCCTAATAAAATAAATAATTCAACACAAGCTACTGAATAAACGAACAAACAACTTCATAAAACTTAACAAGGAAAAGGTTTACTGAAGCGAGTCAGGGTAAGATGCCAAAAAGACATAACTCGGATAAAACTTGTCTGCCTTTGCCCGGTAGTTATTTCCAAGTAGGAATCGTCGATACCAGTGTAGGCAGAGAGAGAGAGAGAGAGAGAGAGAGAGGAAACAGGTCCGCTCTCTTTGGCGTCTGGCTGGAAAAGGAGGAGTTTTTCTCGTCCAGAATGGAAGCAGTTAGAGTTCCTTAGGGGGTAAGGAAGTTCCCTGCGCTATGCCTCTGATTGGTCATATCGCACAGCCAGGGGAGTCACTAATGCACAAGAAAAGAGTTCTATTTGTTTCTGCTACATAACCCCCTGCTTAAGCTGAAATCCGACAGAGAAAAAGGTAGCAGAACAAATAGCAAAAAAAAAAAATATGAAATAAAAATTTCAATTTATTTAAGTTGTGTTTTTGTTTTTACAAAAAAAAAAATGCTGTTTTTTGCAGAAAGGAGAGAAAGAAAAGTTTCTTTTTTAACAGAAATATACAGTTTTACATAGTTTCTTTGGCCAATGTCAGCCACTACATGTAGTAGTCACATAACTGTTCTCACGTGGAGCATTTACCTCAGGTGTATGATGATGCTGTGTGTATGTTGGAGGAATGTGTGGCTCATGTATTAATGTGTCCAGAAAGACTCTTTTTACCCTATCTATGGAAACTGTCTCTTTTTTACCACTAATGTCAAGGATAAAAGCACGCAGTGATGGCCAGTGTAGGGAGGAGTTAGGGGAGCTTTTACTGTGTCCTTTCTAAGCAACACGTGAGTCCATGTTGATATATCCTTCGGGACCAAAGATTTTATGGTCTGTTCCCTAGGGCGCATCAGTGGTAGCTTACTGAAATAGGCTCGTAGTCTGTTGACATACAGAGCTGAGTAAGTCGTTGTATACTCTATCGGAGTCAGCATCTGACCTGGCAACGATAGAGGTGCTCCATAGACTAGTTCGGCTGCAGAATATCCCAAGACCTCTTTGATTGAGGCACGACAGCCAAGAAGGACGACCGGTAAGTACTCGCTCCATCACTGTTGGTCAGAGTAAGCACGTAATACTGCTTTCAATTGGTGATGGAAGCGTTCTATCATCCCGTTAGAAGCTGAGCGATAGCTCGTTGTCCGAATGCGTGTGATCCCTAGGATCCTGGACAGTTCCTGGAATAGGTGGGACACCAATCTCCGTCACATTTTGGGACCATATGCAAAGGGGAAGCCCATGGACTGGACGAGGGGCATATTATTCCCAACTGTAGCATATGATTGAATTCAGCCTTCGCTGCTTTAAGTTTATCAGCAGGGAGGTGACGAGGGCATGAGAACACAGGAGCACCTGTGGTCTCAATGTGGTGTTTTGTGGTGTGCGTGGGTTTTCTCACCACAAAATTTAGGTTTGTTAATTCCGGGTAGGAGTGTAGCAACTCGTGGTAAGGATCATTTGAAGCGGCAATGAAAAATACCGGGCTGATAGATGGGACATTTCGCATCATGCCAGTGACGGAAAGTTCCGTACTAGCGTCTATCAGCCGGCGTCTGTGCATGTCTACCATTAAATTAAAATGATGCAGGAAGTCCGCGTCTAGGATGGGGTAAGGTAAATCCGCTATGGTAAAAACCCATGTAAAATCTCTCCGTAATTCCAAGTCCAGAGAACGTGAAATTTGACCGTACGTGGGAATGGGAGAATGATTTACCGCTTGCAATGTGATAAGCGACACAGGTGGCTTCTCTTTAATGAGTTTCAGTGGCCAGATACTGCAAGCTGCACCCGTATCAACCAAACAACCTGCTTGGGATCGAGAGTCCATAACGAAATAGGCACGGTTGTTAGAATTTTGTGGAAAGCTTGCCGTGCTCGTCTTCCCACTATATAGTTTCCCTGCTTAAGAAAAGAACAGGGCATTTTGCATTTTCGTGCCTCGGCACCATAACGACTATGGTAAAAACATTACTTTATTCGCCGACACTGCTACTATATCGACGGAATGCTTCTCTACCATAAGCGCTAGTATTGCCTTTACTTGTGCCGGCAGCCTTGCAAAGAAAAGCTGCTTAATTAGGGTACTGTCAGGGGGGACATCTTCAGCCAGCTCCCTCATTCTGCGGAGTAACTCTGTTGGCCTGCGGTCCTCTAAATGTTTGTCATGGACCAACGTTTCAAAGCGTTTTTCCGCCGAGACTGATGTCCGGAGCAGTACCTCCCGCTTTACGCTGTCATATGTAGCATTAAGAGGGATGTCAGTTATTAAGTCTTTGACAACAGGAGTCAAAGATGCGGGAAAAGCACTAAATAAAATATGTAATTGTGTTTGCTCCGAAACGTTGTTCGCAGCAAAATATGATTCAAGTTGGGCAAACCAAACTCGAACGTCACCGGTAAAGGCAGGCAATGTTGTCATTTTAAGAGGAAAATAGACCAAAAAATAAAAATAAATAAACTATCCGGATACTAGAAGGACATTATCGAAGGACCACGTGAAGAAAAGGGAAATATTTAGGGAAAATATTTAGACAGGGGCAAAAATAAGAAAAGTATTTAACAGGCTAAAAAGAGAAAAAAAAAATTTTTACAAGAAAATAAAATAGAAAAATGGTTCAAAAGAGCAATGGTAAAAAATAATCGACAATATGTGTGTGTGGGTGTTTTTTTTTTTTGTTTGTTTGTTTTTTATGTGCCTGTGTGTGTAACCTATAACCTGGAGGTAAATGAATTCTTTAAACGGGTACTTACGTTTTGGCCGATACGTGAAAACAAGTTTTTTTGTTTTTTGTTTTTTTAGTAAAAGTTCTCTCTTTTGTTTCGCGGAATTAACTGTCCCTTGAATTACTTGTCTCCTGTTCGCATGTGCGTGCGTTCTGGCGTTGTTTTCCCCAAGAAGAGGGGGGGGGAACTTTTAGTCACTTTATTTTTTATTTTTTTATTTTTTTTGGTTTTCAAGTCATTTACAACGAATTGCTATCCGTATCTCTCACGTTCTTTTTCCTAGGATATCCACCATGCGGGTCAAAAGAGTCCGGTGCAGGAAATAATGTCTTCTTTTTTCGTTTTTTTTTATATGGGGTGACGAAAAAAATGTTTCCGTGACGAATTTTTTTTTTTTTTTTTTTTTTTTTTAATATATCCTCCACAAAGGTTTGTCCATATAGTAATACTTTTCTTGAGAAAAGTATTTCACAGGAATTTCTGTTCGCCGCCTTTTCCTTGCTTAAACGGGGAAGAACTCAGGCTTGCCATTCAGTAAACTTGTGTACACGTCGGGTCACCATTCTAGGGAGTTGAGTTAGTGCTTTTCGGGCACTCCCTAATAAAATAAATAATTCGACACAAGCTACTGAATAAACGAACAAACAACTTCGTAAAACTTAACAAGGAAAAGGTTTACTGAAGCGAGTCAGGGTAAGATGACAAAAAGATATAACTCGGATAAATTTGTCTGCCTTTGCCCGGTAGTTATTCCCAAGTGGGAATCGTCGATACCGGTGTAGGCAGAGAGGGAGAGGGAGGAAACATGTCCGCTCTCTTTGGCGTCTGGCTGGAAAAGGAGGAGTTTTTCTCGTCCAGAATGGAAGCAGTTAGAGTTCCTTAGGGGGTAAGGAAGGTCCCTGCGCAATGCCTCTGATTGGTCAGTATGTGCCATATCGCACAGTCAGGGAAGGCACTAACACACAAGAAAAGAGTTCTATTTGTTTCTGCTACAAATATGTCGATATGATTATTTAGGATTACGGTTATGATTTAGATAATTGATATATCGATATGATCGTTAGGGTTCAGGTAAAGGTTTAGATTAATGATACCTCGATGTGATCGTTGGGATTAGGGTTTAGATGAATGATATTTCTTTATGATCATTGGGTAAGATTTAGAGTTTAGATGACTGATGTGTCGATATGATCATTAGGGTTAGTGTAAGGGTTGAGATAAATAATGTGTCGATGTCATCATTAGGATTGGAGTTTAGATGAATATGTCGATATAGTCATTCGGACTAGGGTTTACATTAATGATATGACGGTATCTTCGTTTCTAAAAGTAACTGATCTAATTTCGAGTTTGTTGATCTTTCGAACAGAAATTCCTTCCTTGATCTTAATAAAGTAGTGAACATTAAAAAGATATAAATCAGATGTGGGGGGTGAAGGAATGTAAAATGTTACTAGTTTGTATAAGTTACTTTTTCCATTATAAAGTCTGGGTCTTTTCTTTTTTCTCCATGCCAGAAATAAGTACGATTCTACAGAAATGTGTGAACTCGACATTTCCAACCAATGAAAATGATTCTTACACGAAATAATAAATGCCAAATCTTGATAAAACAGACAACAGAGTCTGACGAACAAGACAGAACATGCTACGACATTAAACGCCCCTCACTTTGCTTTTTCAGGCCAAGAGGGACAAAATGAATATTCACACATATTCACACGAAAACAAAACCATGTATGCCCAACGTTTCCTGAACTCACGCATTAACAAATAGCAACATATACTTACACACTGTCAAGTACCGCATAAATTTTTACATATTTACACATAGACAAAATAAAGGCAAATGCGCACACAATGCCACAATATCTTTTAGTTGCACACACACACACACACACACACACACAGATTATAAACACACATGACAATACATTTCTGTGCATTTGTTATTTCAATAATGATTTCAAATATTTTCCACTGTTTTTATTTTTTATTAGTAACCGTTGCAAGTAATTCTCGTAAATCCTCGCATATTTTCCCTATATATATATATATATATATATATATATATATATATATATATATATATATATATATATATATATATATATATATTAATGACATCAAAGGGATGTATTGTTTACCTGATAAACGCAATGGTAAACTTCAAACTAATATAAATAACAGTATATAGAAAATTTAATCCCAACCGAATTAAAAAGCTCAATACGCAATAGAGAGTAGAGCTTATTATAAGACAAAGAAAATTTAAACTGTAAGTTGAACTTTACAATCAAAATTTATTGTTCGACTGAATATTCCAAAAAACAATTCAAAAAGTCCTTATTCCACGGAGTTTCAAAGAATGCTGTTCTTGTTATTCTTCTCATCAGAGGACATAAAGAAATCAACAAATTATGTCTGTAGCAATGCTAGAATTTGCTAGTTAAGGCATTAAGTGAAACCGAAATTTAATGTAGTTATAAATTGCCAAATAAAAAAAAGTGAAAAAATGTATATATAAATGTTGGAAAAAAGTGAAAATATATATATATATATATATATATATATATATATATATATATATATATATATATATATATATATATATATAAACCGCGCATAATATTTCAGCTTGCATGAAAATCCTCTCAAGTTGATCCGAAATGCAAAATAGTTCTTTACAGAGAATGAATTCCAAAATAAGTCCAGCATGACGATGCATATAATCCGATTGGAAAGCCTTCAACACAGCTGAAATAAGGAAAATTGTTTTTTTTTTCGGGCAGTGCAGTAGCCCAAAGAGAAGTCTGTCCCCCAATCAAATGGGACCGAAGAATAAAAAGAGAGAAAACCAATATGAGAACCATCATCATCGGCTTAATTAGAAAAAGTGATTTCAGATTAAATTTTAAAGAAATTAAGATCAGGCTAATTGGGGGTGGGGAAATCAGTCTGTGAAAGCTCGTATTACTCTGACTGGAAATTGTCTAAACAGAACGAAACAGATCTTTCTATAAAGTGTTGAATTGGATGTCATTATTAAAAAAAAGTTGGGGTGGTGAGGATTATAAAGTTTTAAGTGTTGCAGAATCTTAGCTTATTAAGGCTGTCAAAATGCCATGATGATGATAAAAATGACAAAATAATAATAATAATAATAATAATAATAATAATAATAATAATAAATGCAAAGTAATTCTATTAATAGTATATGATCTTGTGTAATAATAATAATAATGATAATAATAATAATAATAATAATAATAATAATAATAATAATTTAGTAATTATAGTAAAAAATATAGTAATAATGATAAAAACCGTTAATAAAGATGGCGAAAGTAATAATATTTATAAAGCTACTTGTTGTGGTGGCAACCACTTATTTGCATATGCGAATAACATAACACTATAAATGGCAAGGCTAGGTTGCCCTTGGTGTGTCTTACTCAAATGCCACCGGAAGTGACGCCGAAGAGCGTACATGTCCTCCCACCAAGACTCTCTGACTCGACATTGTCATTTGTACATATTGTAAATATACCTTTTCTTTAATACACTTATTATTGCGTTATCTTGTTGTTTGCGTCTTCATTGTATTTCCTTACTAATTATTGTTCAACACTACTACTGCAAAAAAAAAATAGTAATAGTGAGACAGCCTCGATGTGCAGTAAACTGCAAACTAAATGCACCCAACGGGATCCGAGAAAAGAGGGGGGGCGAACGACAGGCATAGAAAAAAAAGCCAGTTGTGAACAGAAGAAAAAAAATAAAAAGGAGAAAAAAATGTAAATAGGGCCAGATGTGTGAGGGATACTTCTTTTGGCCAAGAAAGCTGTAAACGCTAATTGACCATGACAGTCAGTAACATACGTGAGTGGAAGGAAGCATACCAAT
Source organism: Euprymna scolopes (assembly GCF_053919585.1). Classification (NCBI taxonomy): domain Eukaryota; kingdom Metazoa; phylum Mollusca; class Cephalopoda; order Sepiida; family Sepiolidae; genus Euprymna; species Euprymna scolopes. Next base: position 19,525,048 of record NC_136520.1, read on the forward strand.
GAAATTCCAATTTACAAAGCGACCATTGTTGACGGGCCCCCTGGTGCGTGGGTGGCCTCTACTGAAAAGACGCGCGGCCTTTGTGGAAATGGATTTGGTTCATTTTTATGATCCCTCAAAGTTAATTGAACGAGACCATTCTGGTTTTAATGGCCCGTCAAATTCTATTAGGCACACGCCGGCTGAGATATTCCACTCGATTGCCAACAGAAGAAGAAACAACCCCTTTTTTGGGCATAGGCCGCCTGGTGAAGATTTGAGTGACAGCGATCCCGGCATCCTGATTGGCTAAAGGGCCGAATGAGAGAAAAAGAAGAAGATTTGGCTCCCGCCCCCACAATATAAGCAGCGAGTTTTGAGAGACTGAGACTCAGAGACCGACAGACACGGAGTGACATCTGCTCCCCTGGGCTCGGACGAGCGAAAAAGCACCTCATCAATTGACCCTGCCGACGTAGTTATTTAGTCTTTATCGAAAACGAAAGAACTTTGCAGTTAACAAACGGTCAGTCCCTAACTTAATAGTGAAATAGGAAACGACGATTGTAACCTTTTATGAATAACAAGGAATTTTGAATCTCAAAAAAAACAAAAAACAAATATCGACTTGTCTTTTTTTAATTCGTTTGGCATGCTTGCAGAAACGCTCGACGAGTCTCTTTCAGGTACTGACCGCTGACATTCTCATCAGAAGACACGAGGAACAATCGGGGAACATCCACCACTAGACGACACGCAGGTGACATAAGTGTTACAATAGAACTTAACATAATAGCAGCAACAGTGATAGTGACACGAATGATGATGTCAATCGTATACCGATATTGATAAAAGATATATATATATATATATATATATATATATATATAATGGGTTAAGAAATTCCAACGAAAGAAAGATGTATATTAAAATAAGGGGGTAGTCACCAACAATGTGTCTTTTTTAACATTATTTTATTATTCCGTGTCTTGGTTTTTCATTGAAAATCATGTTTGGATCATTGTAATAATGTTTTTAAATCATTGAAATCGTTTTTACGCGTTTCAGACGTTCTGTGAAGCGTCCTCGTCAGAAATTATTTTCAAATGTATTGGAGATGTAAAAATGACGTGGACGCTTTACAGAACGTCTGAAACGCTTAAAAACGATTTCAATGATTTAAAAACATTATTACAATGATCCAAACATAATTCTCAATGAAAAACCAAGACACGGAATAATAAAATAATGTTAAAAAATACACATTGTTGGTGACTACCCCCTTATTTATATATATATATATATATATATATATATATATATATATATATATATATATATATACTTGCACATATACACAAACATACATACACATACTTACCCACATTTATACATATATAAGTACGCCTATAAACACACAAGTACATATATATTATATATATATATAATGCACAAAACATACATACGCATGTACATAGACATATATAAAAAACAAAAACCTACACATATACATATAAATAAATATATACACATACACATACATAGACACACGTAAGGACAATTATATACACATATACAAAATATAATAGATGCTACGACCACTACCACTACCACCACTACTAATGCTACTACTACTACTATTACTACTACTACTACTACTAATCATAATAATAAATGCCTAGTGAAAAGAAAATTAAAAATTGAAAATGTATTAGTAAAAAATAAATAAATATATATATATATATATATACATCTCTCTCTCTCTCTCTCTCTATATATATATATATATATATATATATATATATATATATATAAATATACACATACAGAGAAATATGTATAATTTAGGAAGACTATCTTAATATGTAAAAAAAAAAAATAATAATAATAACAGCCGATAGTGGTATTGATTATTTCTGTAATTCTTAAGATAAAGGCAATAAACTAGGTAAGACAAGAGGATAAAGTTCAGTAGAATGGGTTGAAAAACTATAATAATACTAATACTACTACTACTACTACTACTACTACTAACAATAATAATAATAATAATAATAATAATTTCTAACATATTTTTATTTTAAATTTTAACAGGGGGGGGGGCTACGTAATTTCAAAATTGCAATATTTGTATTTTTTCTCATGTTTGCACTGGAAAATCAGCTCACTCTTTGTATTGATTACATTCTTGGATTGAGGAGACGTTATTATCCAAACTGCCTCAGTCAGAAAGGCCGAGGTTACAATATTTAGATCCAGGGTTGTAAGATTGCGATTTACATATAATACTCTAATTAATTGAGAAGCGAATATTCTTAGAGTTAAGTTTTTTTAATTAGGGTAGCCAAAGAAATTCTCTGGTTGTTATTTGTGTTTTTATTGCTAAAAGATGATGTGTGGTTAGAGATTCTCTGCTTTATTAAAGTAGATGTATGTGTATGTTTTGGGTGTATTGTGAATATTGTTGTTGGTATTTAATATTAGATTGTTATTAAGGTTAGGACAGGATGTAGGTGATGTTGCAAAGAAAAAAAAGAGCACACAAAACTTCAGCTCACTGCAGCAGCGTCGTCCATTAGTACTTTCTGTAGACTCGTTTTCACCAGTGTCTCATCTGCTTCAGTGGCTGTTTTTATAAAAGACAGAGTCCTCTGAATTTGCATATTTGCATATGCGCACGAGAGCACACAAGATTCGGCGAGACTGCATTGTTATATAACACTGCAGACGACATCTCGGACCCTTTTCAGCATCATGATGCTGCGTCAGCAAAGTGCACACCGAAGTCGTTTAAGGGGTAAGCCTGCGTTCCCACAATTTTCGCCACAATGGGAATATTATTACTGAACTGGTTTCCAAAGTTATTATCATGGGAGTTGTTCTGTGATGGACTATCAGTATTCATATTATTAGTACTGCGATTAATCAAGCTTATTAGAGGAAGGGGATGCTCAAGTTCATTGCTATTTGATTGATCAAAATGTAGCTGTTGGAAAAGATTAGTGGTGTTTCTTTGGAAGGATTTAGATGGTATCTCAATTTAAGTAAATGAATAAATCATATTTTTTATCGATACAGTTATTATTGAGGGGGCATTCTTTCTTTTGGGGCAATTACATTTGGTTTTCTTGGCCAAGAGAAAAGGAATTGCTTGGGCATCTTTAATTTAAGCTATGATTGTCTGGACTAAATTAAGCATTGTAGCGTATGATATCTTGATAGAATTTTTGTTAAACAAGGTGCTATACCTATGCGGGTACATAAAAGAATTTTCAACAATATTGAAGAATTCCTTGGGGATATTAGTTTTTACATTGGAGCTTAAAGGAGGGGGTTAAACCAAAGATTATTCTTTCTCCTCATCCTTTTTCTAGTAGAAGATCTATGTTAGTGTTCTTGTGGTTGGTATGGTTGACATCATTATTGCTATTACTTAAAATTTTATGATTTCTTTTAGTTCTGAACATGTTATGCGTAATTAATGAGGGTAATCGGCGAGTTTCTTGTTTTATGGTTATATCTTATCTTTTTTGCACAACCCAAATTTCTAAGGGCGTTATTATAAACATGGAGTTTTGATTCTGGTAGAGATTAAAGTTATTATGGATTTAATTATTGCATTTAAGTGATTTGAAAACTTATGTACATATAATAGTGTGAGGTTTGGCTTATGGTGGGCTGTATGTTTCAGAGTTAAGGTTAAGTGAGATATTTAAGAAGTTTGCTTTTTTTTTTCTTTTTTTTTTTTACAAGGTGGTCACCACTTATCAAGACCCGGAAGCCAATCAGGCACAAGGGTTATTACATGCACAGAACATTAGTGTTGAGATTTAATAAAGTGTCTACTTAAGGGGGCGGTTCATCAGGAATTTGTTTACGTTAGACTTCAAGACATCCAGGTTGTAGTCAGGTGGGAAACAGGCAGACGGAACAGAGTTCCACAGGCATGCAGTTCTAAGAAAGACGCTTTGTTCATGAAATCTACATTTTGATTTAGGCACAGATAAATAGTAGGGAAAATTTTTGACAGTGGTTTCAGCTAGTCGGGTGTTTTTCGTAAAAGATTGGCGAGGGGGGAACCAGAGATTGGAGCTCAGACGAGCACCTGCCATGGAAATAACGATAAAACAAAGATAGACTCGCAACGTCTCTCGGATTCTCTCTCCTCTGATCTCGAGCGCGTGGTTCAGTGGGGGAAGATGTGGCTAGTTACCTTTAATGCATCTAAAACCAAACTCCTATCCTTACATCATCAACGCTCTGATCCCCAGCTGGCATCAATTGTGATGGATGGCTCTCGTCTGGGTGAGGCCCCGTGTTTTGACAAGCTTCTGGGTTTGACCTTTACTCCTGATCTGAAATGGAACACGTACATCAAGTCTGTTGCCAAGGTCGCAGGAAAGATGGTGGGATCCTTCTACCGCTCCAGAAGATATCTCACTACTGATGCAATTCTCTATCTATATAAAAGCCAAGTACGGCCAAGGATGGAATACTGTTGCCATATCTGGGCAGGAGCTGCCAAAAACAGCCTATCATGCCTTGACAGAGTACAAAATAGACTTCGTGGTTTAGTGGGGGATGCCCTTTTCTCTACCCTGCAACCCCTCTCCCACAGAAGAGACGTTGCGAGCCTATCCTTGTTTTATCGTTATTTTCATGGCAGGTGCTCGTCTGAACTCCAATCCCTGGTCCCCCCTCGCCAAACTTTCACGAAAATCACCCGTCTAGCTGAATCCACTGTGAAAAATTTCCCCCACTCTATATCTGTGCCTAAATCAAAACGCGGATTTCATGAGCAAAGCTTCTTTCTTAGAACTGCACGCCTGTGGAACTCTGTTCCGTCTGCCTGCTTCCCTCCGGACTACAACTTGGATGTCTTCAAGTCTAATGTTAACAAATTCCTAATGAACCGCCCCCCTAATTAAACACTTCATAAAATCTCCTCACTAACGTGATGTACTTGCAATAACCCTTATCCCTGAGTGGCTTCCGGGCCTTGATAAGTAGTGATCACTGTGTAAAAAAAAAAAAAAAAAAAAAAAAAAATAGTAGGGTTATCTTAGAAGTTAGGTTTGTGGTCCTTGAGTGTGAATCTCGTGTGCCTGGAGTTAATATTTACATATAGTTATGAATGTTCATATTTGTAGAAGTTTTTTGCAGCAGCATTGATCTTATCTAATATTGTAGGAGGTACAACTTTGTAAGCTTTGTTAAGCTCTTTATATAGGAGCTTTTTCTATTCAGGATATTCAAGTTTGTATTAATTTTTTGTTTTGTCAGCAGGGACAAAAATATGGGGTCTGGTTTTTACTTTTTGTGCAAAGTTATTAATTTTTCTAGTTTCACTTAATGCCTTAACTAGCAAATTCTAGCATTGCTACAAATATAATTTGCTGAATTCTTTATGTCCTTGGATGAGAAGAATAGCATTCTTTGAAACTCCGTGGAATAAGGACTTTTAAATTGTTTTTTGAGTATTCAGTCGAACAATAAATTTTGATTGTGAAGTTTAACTTACAGTTTTAATTTCCTTTCTCTTATATATATATATACATATATATATATATATATATATATATATATATATATATATATATATATATATATATATATATATATATAAGGGAAAGAAAAGAAATTAAAATTTATATTTATTGTCCGACAGAATACTCCAAAAACAATATTGATATATCCTTGTTCCACGGAGTTTCAAAGAATGGTATTCTTGTTATTCTTCCTCTCCTGTAGAAATTTTATTTTCCTTTTTCTCTATTTACCTCCCCTTCCTTTTTTCCCGCTATTAGTGTCTTTCTACTCTCTCCATCCCCTTCCCCTCTAATTGGTGTATTTTCTTCTCTCTTTCTCCCCTTCTTTTCTCCCCCGCTCTCAGTGTATCTGGTGCTACTACTTCTTGCTGTGTCACACGGAATTCGATTGGCTAAAACATTGTGCGCGCCATTTTAAAAAGAGTGAAACCAACAGAAGCTGGGGAAGAAGAAAAAAAAAACACCAGAGACTGGCTGGATACTAAAAGTACCAGAGCGGTGTTGGGACTAAAAAGCACCAGAGTGGTGTTGCGACGAACTAAAAGAACCAGAGTGGTTTTGTGACCTTTGAATTACACCAGAGCGGTGTTGGAACTAAAAAGCACCAGAGCGGTATTAGGCTTTGAGAGCACCAGAGTGGTGTTGCGATGAACTGAAAGAACCAGAGCGGTGTTGCGACGTTTGAAATACAAGAAGAAAGTAATATTAACCATCGAGATTATTAAACTTACCAAACAAATCCTAAATGGAATCGAAATCAGATAAAATTATAAATTCAAGAAACAAGCAAAACAGTCTGTTTTCAATTTCCCATGACAACAGTTGGAATTACTATTTTATTCGATAAAATAGTATTTATACGTTATTTCCGGATGAATATTAATTCGATGTTAAATAACCCAAGAAAAGGTTGATATGCCGTGGAAAAAAAGCAAAGTAAAAGAAATAAATTTGGTAACTGATCCTCCATCGATTTATTTCTAGTGATGAGAAGTCAGATAAACTCAGTTGAAAACTGCTAATGATTTATGCATCCTAATTCTGCATTGAATAACACAAAAAAGGGTAAGAAGTGTTGACGTGTTTCAACTACGTAAAAGTATAATTGTTAAAAGAGTTCTTAAGAACTGACAGAGAGACTGATTTGGCAGTCGAACTATACATTTCCTTTTCTATCATATTTTGCTTTGGTTTTGATACCTCCAAATTCGAAGCTATCTCTTTACAACTCTTCCTTATGAAAAGGAAGAGTTGTAAATTTGGGTTGAATTTGGGGGTATCAAAACCAAATCAAAATATGATGAAAGTAAAAATAAAATAGATAAACCCCATAATTTATTATGTACCATACCTGTTCACACTGAAACATTTATCACAATATTCTGTGGATCTATATTAAAAAAATATTGTTAAACTTTGTGACATATTTCCATTCTATGGAGGTCAGGTGCAAACGAACACCCCATAATTTTATTATACCATATTTCTTCAAACTGAAACATAATTATCAAAATATACTTACGCAGATAGATATGAAAAGTCTTTATTAAAGTTTGTGCCTATTCCTATTCTATGGAGGCCAGGCGCAAACGCAAACCCCACAATTTTATTATACCATTCCTATTTAAGTTAAAACATACTTATCAAAGTATTCTTATGTACATCTATATCAAAAACACTTGTAAACGTTTTTTTTTAGTTTTCAAATTTTTTATTTCCATACTTTGTGGACCAGGCGCGAACGCAGACCCCACAATTTTAATGAACCACCGTTCTGCCAGATCAAACATACCCATTCCTGTGATTCGATACATCTTCTATCATTATACGCAATCAGTTTTTTAAAATAGTCAACCATATAGGAGCCTATTCGTGACCAGACACACACACACACACACACACACACACACACACACACACACACACACATTCAGCTTTATATTATAGATATATATCGTCATGAAGGGTAAATCGTGGAAAGTGGATTTTTGTTTTACTTTTGGCAATCTCCATTCCCACCCCCATCTCATGTTTTTTTTTGCCTTAATAAATAGTGACTCAAATTATTAATAAATAGTGACTCAAATTATTAATAAATAGTGACTCAAATTATTTATAAATAGTGACCCAAATTATTAATAAATAGTGACTCAAATTATTAATAAATAGTGACTCAAATTATTAATAAATAGTGACTCAAATTATTAATAAATAGTGACTCAAATTATTAATAAATAGTGACTCAAATTATTAATAAATAGTGACTCAAATTATTTATAAATAGTGACTCAAATTATTTATAAATAGTGACTCAAATTATTAATAAATAGTGACTCAAATTATTAATAAATAGTGACTCAAATTATTAATAAATAGTGACTCAAATTATTTATAAATAGTGACTCAAATTATTAATAAATAGTGACTCAAATTATTTATAAATAGTGACTCAAATTATTAATAAATAGTGACTCAAATTATCAATAAATAGTGACTCAAATTATTTATAAATAGTGACTCAAATTATTAATAAATAGTGACTCAAATTATTAATAAATAGTGACTCAAATTATTTATAAATAGTGACTCAAATTATTAATAAATAGTGACTCAAATTATTAATAAATAGTGACTCAAATTATTTATAAATAGTGACTCAAATTATTTATAAATAGTGACTCAAATTATTAATAAATAGTGACTCAAATTATTAATAAATAGTGACTCAAATTATTTATAAATAGTGACTCAAATTATTAATAAATAGTGACTCAAATTATTAATAAATAGTGACTCAAATTATTTATAAATAGTGACTCAAATTATTTATAAATAGTGACTCAAATTATTAATAAATAGTGACTCAAATTATTAATAAATAGTGACTCAAATTATTAATAAATAGTGACTCAAATTATTTATAAATAGTGACTCAAATTATTAATAAATAGTGACTCAAATTATTAATAAATAGTGACTCAAATTATTAATAAATAGTGACTCAAATTATCAATAAATAGTGACTCAAATTATTTATAAATAGTGACTCAAATTATTAATAAATAGTGACTCAAATTATTAATAAATAGTGACTCAAATTATTTATAAATAGTGACTCAAATTATTAATAAATAGTGACTCAAATTATTAATAAATAGTGACTCAAATTATTTATAAATAGTGACTCAAATTATTAATAAATAGTGACTCAAATTATTAATAAATAGTGACTCAAATTATCAATAAATAGTGACTCAAATTATTAATAAATAGTGACTCAAATTATTAATAAATAGTGACTCAAATTATTAATAAATAGTGACTCAAATTATTTATAAATAGTGACTCAAATTATTAATAAATAGTGACTCAAATTATTAATAAATAGTGACTCAAATTATTTATAAATAGTGACTCAAATTATTTATAAATAGTGACTCAAATTATTAATAAATAGTGACTCAAATTATTAATAAATAGTGACTCAAATTATTAATAAATAGTGACTCAAATTATTAATAAATAGTGACTCAAATTATTAATAAATAGTGACTCAAATTATCAATAAATAGTGACTCAAATTATTTATAAATAGTGACTCAAATTATTAATAAATAGTGACTCAAATTATTTATAAATAGTGACTCAAATTATTAATAAATAGTGACTCAAATTATTAATAAATAGTGACTCAAATTATTAATAAATAGTGACTCAAATTATTTATAAATAGTGACTCAAATTATTAATAAATAGTGACTCATTAGTAAAATATATCCATGGATGTAGATTGTTTTGTTTCGTCAGGATTGATCGGATAAAAGTGTTAATTACTATGTAATTCTCATGTACTTTCACACATAGTAAGGATTGAACTTTCAATAAGACTTTTACTTAAAACTGATTATCAATTAACGTCTTTAACCTGTGTGAACTGGGCTCATGTCTGGCGAAATGAGAACAATCTACCTTCGTGGATTAAATAAAGAGTTCCATTCAAAATTCCGTATAGATTTCAAATGAAAAAAATGTACCTGAAGAAAGTGAGAGGTTGCATCAGCCGAAACGTTGCGAAAATAACAAACGATACAAATTGAATACAAACAAAAGGCAAGCAAACTATTATTATGTAAATCTTTCTGTTTCAGGTTATAACAGTAGAATAAACGCCGGAATTCGGAATGGATTTGCAACGGCTGCATATCGCTACGCCCACTCGATGGTGGACGATATGGTGCCATTCTCCGGTGGTTGTCCCTACGCATCACAAAAGTGCAAAACGGAAGATTTTGTTGATATGCAAGAGCAGATCTTTCGACCTTCGCTTCGTCATGGTTGCACAATGACCATCTACAAGAACCTTTCTGAGGTGACTACGTCCATCCTCTATAAACACCGAACTGGTGGAACTGAAATGATGCGGGGAATCCTAATGAAGCGGGCCCAGCTTAGTAACGACCTTCGATTCAGCGATGATTTGAGTATGAAAATGTTTGATGGACAAATCGAACTGTTCTCCTTTGATATTCAACGAGGCAGGGAGCATGGCCTACCAGGTTACAACGTGTGGCGGCGTTTTTGCAACCTGTCAACAGCAAAAACATTCCAAAATACGCAAGGGGGTCTTGTCGACCATCCTATTGAAATTGCCAAAAAGTTTTCACTTATTTACAGGTATGTAGTACATTTCTTGTGTGGATTTTTTTTTTTTTTGGGGGGGGGGGGGTATAAAAGTAATAAACAATAAAGTAATAAAGTAAAACAGGATAATTAAACAAAAGCTAATAATGTTTAATAATGTTTAATAATGTTAAACATTAGTTTAATAATGTTTCATAATGTTTAATAATGTTTCATAATGTTTACTAATGTTTCATAATGTTAAACATTAGTTTAATAATGTTTCATAATGTTTAATAATGTTTCATAATGTTTCATAATGTTAAACATTAGTTTAATAATGTTTCGTAATGTTTAATAATGTTTAATAATATTTAATAATATTTAATAATGTTTCATAATGTTTCATAATGTTTCATAATGTTTAATGTTTTCTCAATGAAAAATTCTGGCCACAATTCATATATATGATGCACTGATGATTCCCGAAAGGATGAAACACTAGTGTCTGTAGTTATTTAATTATTATAGTAAATAATTATGTCAGCCCTTTGAAGAAACTTGTTTTTATCGTTGAGCACTTTCAGTTGTAATTAAGTTGGTCAACTTAGCTCATATGCGTAGATCGTCATATAATGAGTAGATCACTCTGACTGACGTTAAAAGCAAAAATAAATGTTTAATTTCAACTGTATCTCTTGCAGTTGTCGGTAGCCGAATAGTTCGGGTCCTTGCTAATGAAATTAGACATGACTTCTGTTGCCAGGGTTCGAATCTCTCGACTGGCGTTAACCATGACACCCTGCACTGATGATTCCCGAAAGGATGAAACACTAGTGTCTGTAGATATTTAATTATTAAATTATTATTATAGTAAAAAATAACATTGAGAATAACTGATTTAATTTACTATTTTATTTATTTCGTTTCATTTGTCAGTTCCGGTTCGTGTTTTTGATGTGCTAATTTGTATCGTCTTACACCATTAATGCAAAAACAATGCTATAAACAGGGAAATAAAAAGTCCATGAAAACACACACACACACACACACACACACACACACACACACACACACACACACACACACACATATATATATTGTTATTACGAATGGAAGATATTTTTTTGATATTCATGATTAAAAAAGAAAAAAGAAAAATAAGAAAAAAAGATGCCAACTGACCGATTTCACCCTCACTATGAATCGATGGATTTTATTTATAATAAAAATGGATATAGATGCGATATAAACTATACGTACTAAAATAAAGCAGCGTTATGATCTATTAACGGGGGAGAGAAAAACAAGGCAGATTTAGAATAAAAGCTGTGTTATGATGTATGTACAATCATGTATATATCCATGTGTATGTATATCCTAGAGACCAATCACATTCAAATATCGGAGGCATTCATTCTGTTTACAAACAGAAAGTCTCTTTAAACGAATGTTAATAATCTCCAAGGTTTTCAAATGACAATTTGAATGAGCACGACTGAAAATTGAAAATGAGTCAATGCTGAAATTTGTTGGCAGATCACGTGTTTTAGCTAATGATCAGTTATGGAAGACTCGGATGTATTACTTAGAATGTCCGTTGGTAGTTAAGCTCTATTCCTGATTTTGCTAGGTATATACTATTGGGCTATAATTATCCCACGGGGTCAGCAATGCAGCAACATTTAAATTGGTAAATTACAATATTATTATGGTGGGGGTAGAACAAAATTCGACTACTCCAATTAAGAAATGAAAAACTTATTCTGTTCATATTCATAATTAAAAAAGAAGAAAACAAGAGTAAAAAGAGGGAAGCTGACCGGTTTCGCCCTCATTCTTCTCGAGCTGAATCGAGGGATTTTATTTATGATTAAAAAGGAAAGAAACATGAGGGAAATTATACTAAAATTAAAGTTGCGTCATAATCTGTGTACAATGCTTGAATATCCTAAAGACTAATCACATTCAAACATAAGAAACATTCATTCTGTTTACAAATAGAAAGTCTCTTTAAACGAACGTTCATAATCTCCAAGGTTTTCAAATGACAATTTGAATGAGCACGACTGAAAATTGAAAATGAGTCAATGCTGAAATTTGTTGTGCAAGACAGTTTTTTAAGCAGATGATCATCTATGGAAGACGCAGGTGTGTTACTTAGAATGTCCGTCGGTAGGTACCATTTCTAGTTTTGTTACTTATGCGTTCTTGAACTTTATTATCCAATCTTCGACTCACGTAGTCAATCTTCGACTCACGTAGTCGGCATACATTATTATTATGGTAGGGAGAACGTCTAGAAGATGTCATTAACGGTTTAGTAGATACACAACACGTATGTTGGAAGCAAAGCAATTTGTTTGTTTTGTTTTTACTGTTGACGATTTTTTCAGTTACTGACTGACCACATTAAATGAATATCAATTGGATATTTAATCATCGTATTAACTTTTATTTGGAAATATTCAGTTATTTTCCTTTCGATAGCTGAACTAATCGCACTAAGAAGCTATTAGATAAAGTATCAGTAATCGTTCTCAATTTTTCATCCAATTTTGTTTCTGAACATTTTTTCATAAGGGCACCGTTTGTTAGGGTTCAAGTTAAATCAATTGTTCAGCAACACGAATCCGAGCGTGTATACAATCCTCTAAACGTGATGTAAGATAACTCGATGGAATTGTTGTTACTAGCAGATCAAGGAAAGCTAAAGTAGAGTTAGATCCTCCTTCGTATGTATATTTTATTGTAAGGTGCATGTTATTCAGTAACGATGAAAAAAGGATCTTGGCTTTCGGACCAAGAAGACGACCCCCCCCCTGGTGTGCTGGAGGTATTGCGGTGAACACGAACTTTAGCTAGAATCAAGCATAAGGTACGGTGACGAGGATGACCATAGACACCCCCCACACCAGGAGTGGCCTTGTGCCTAATTTTTTGTTTATTTCTGTTTTGTTTGTAAACTTTCAGAGTGAATAAAAAATATAACTCAAAGTGTAGTATCTGTTCTGATGTTGCATTTCACTTTTTTCGCTTCACTTTTTTGGTCTCAGTAGAGGAGAAATCCTTCATGACTGATTTGTTTTTTTACTAATCAGAGTGCCCCTTTTTAGGGAGATGGTTTCCCCCACATTAAAAACCGGCCTTGTGTCTAACTCTGCTCTCGTGGGGAGGCAAGTAAAGAAATTAAAAAGGCAGTAGATTAAAGGTTTTATGAGTTCAGATAATAATTGTTTCTCATAGAAAGCCACAAAAATGTTCACCATTATTGGCCCAATCTATTTGCTATCACAATACATCGGTGAAACTAAATTCAACAGATGTAGTAGCAAATTTCATCAACTTGTTTGAGCCTTTTTCAAGTCTCACACAAAAACACACATTCACATTTCAAGCTATGTACTATACATACGCGCACACAAATATACATGCCCATGTCCACACACGTACATATATTCACGTTCGCGTACATACACTCACATTCACGTATATATAAACACGCGCTAACGCACACATATGTACTCACACACGCGTACACGAACGCACATATGGACGACGTCACTTCCGCTTTCTAAGGAAATATACACATGCGCAAATGACCACCAGAAACAGTATAAAACAAAGAGCAACAACTGGCTTCTTTCTTTTCGAGACTAGCCTCCTAGGTGGCTGGTCGGCGTGCTAGCCGCCGCCGTTTCGGTGCGCGCACACGCGTACCTCACGCCCACTTACTACTATGTATGGGGCACGAGCTAACAGACCGTATGTACACATTCACACTCTTTCTCTCTCTATCTACTACTGGTCTCTGAGAACACCTTCGCGTAGCTGACTACTAACTGATGTCAACTCTCATATCCTCTTCTTTGTCTACACGCTGGACTAGCATTCTCATTTCCACTACAACACTCATTTCTCTTCCCATGCGCGAACAAACGATAGTAAGATGAACACACATTTCCTATCCTTCTACAACACCAAATCCGCAACGAACATTGGTTACACACGCGCGGACATGAACACATGTTATAACTAAAACGTTCATTCTTTCAACAGCAAATAAACGACGTTTATCTTATCCATCAATTGAGTCTTTGTTTCCTTCAATTCCATTCGTTTCATTATTTCTTGTGGCGAGCTAGGGTATTATACCCTGGTCCGCTACATACTCAACGAATATGCTTTCAGGAATGGAAGGGGGCGATAACTGTCTACGATATAAACGAAAGCAGCACAGCTATCTGTTGTTTCTAAAACAGGGACGCAAGTGAATAGGTTAATATTATAAAAGTACATAAATTTATTAATAACGTTAGAATTTTTAATAAAATTCACAAAATAAAACAGATTTTTAGGCAGTGTTTACTATAATGCTCTAATACTGCTTATAGAATATTGAAGATCAATTCATATTATTTCGAATCTTCGGACTACTATTCTCATCTTCAGTGTCATTTTCACAACGTTTTGGTCGATGTAACCTATGACCTTCTTCAGGTGTATCTTGTCAAACTCGGGAACTTGGACAGAAAATATACTTCAAAAAATTATTCAGCGAATGTGACACAAGGTCAAATTGGGTGATGGTTGTGCCTCATACTTTTGGTCTATTTTTTTTTAAACTAATTCCAATCACCACAATCCCACATTCACACTATCAGCAATCCTACCACGAGTGCAGACATTTTTCATTTACAAAAAAATATGTGCATAATTTCAATTCATCAGTTGGGGGTGGGGATTTCTACTACAAAACAGTTAGTATGTACAGCAAAGCAAAAGAAAATGCTGGGTTAGGGTTAGGGTTAGTAAAACTCTCTTAAATCAATTTAGCTAAAAATAAGTTGCTCACTGTTTTCCGGTGTCTTCTACAACCGAAAACAATCATATCAGTTTCTAGGTAATTGAGGGCATAAAAACGAATACAGGTTCAGGTGGGATGGGGTGTCTTCCCAGATAGTTGCCAGGTTGAGGAGTGGACAAAACAAAGGTAGTATCTCAGATGATTTCTAATAAAAACAAGAATAGGAACCCGGAGCTCATTTATATCACTCGCTAAGAGACTTTGTTAACTGGGATGGAGTCTGATGATACCTTAGGTCGGTGTGCACCATCTTAAGACAGAGAACACATAAGCTAGCAGTGTGTATCCCCCCCCCTCTTTAGAACTGAGCAACCTTCTCCCATCACATCTATTTTGATTCTAAGCTGATGCTTAAAATGCTAAACTGTAGAAGTGAAATACACAGAATAATCTTTACTTTAGGATAACAATACATAAATAAAATAAAATAATTAAACTAAACTAAATCAACACCTAAAACAGAAATGTAATATACTCTTAGCACACACGTGTTAAAATAAGGTAACGTATTGTTAAGACGTCCCTATAAAAAAACAGAAAAACAAAGTGGAAGTAAAAATCAGCCAAACCTTTGTGTGTGAGAATACCAGCCATGGGCTAATGAAAACATTAACTCGTTGGAGGGAAAAACAAATAATCTGATTGCTTAGACAACTAGATTAAGCATCACGTGTATAGATATAAACACCCGATAACACAAATTCCATGCACTTTACCTTAATGATCCCCTATGCCTTTTTCAGTTCTCCTGATGATATTGACGTTCTGCTGGGTGGATTAACAGAAGTGTCTCATCCTGGAGAAGGACTTGTTGGTCCTCTTTTCAAATGTATTATTGGACTGCAATTCAAATACTTGAAGGATGGGGACAGGTTTTGGTATGAGAATCCTGGCAAAGAAGGATTCACTCTGGGTGAGTAACCTCCCTTTGGAACTGCAATTTAGATCGAAACCATATTAACAATTATTGTATTTAAAAATGATAATAATTTTTTTAATTTAAAAAAAATAATTGATTTAATTTAAAAATAATAATAATTGTTTTAATTTAATAATAATAATTGTTTTAATTTAAAAAATAATAATTATGTTAATTTTAAAATAATAATAGTTGTTTTAATTTAATAATAATAATAATTGTTCTAATTTTAAAATAATAATAATTGCTTTAATTTAAAAAATAATAATAATTGTTTATTTTAAAAATAATAATAATTGTTTTAATTTAAAAAATAATAATAATTGCTTTAATTTAAAAATAATAATAATTGCTTTAATTTAAAAACAATGATAATTGTTTTAATTTAAGAATAATAGTAATTGTTTGAATTTTAAAATAATAATAATTGTTTTAAAATTAAAACAATTATTATTATTTTAAAATTCAAACAATTACTAATAAAATTATTTTTTTAATGTAACAATAATAATAATTGTTTTAATTTAAAAATAATAATTGTCTTAATTTAAAAATAATAATTGTTTTAATTTAAGAATAATAATAATTGTTTTAATTCAAAAAATATAATAATTGTTTTAATTTAAAAATAATAATAATTGTTTTAATTTAAAAGGAGTAATAATAGTTTTAATTTTAAAATAATAATAATAATTGTTTTAATTTAAAAATAATAATAATTGTTTTAATTTTTAAAAAATAATAATTGTTTTAATTAAAAAAAAAAAATAATATTTTTTTAATTTAAAAATAATAATAATTGTTTTAATTTAAAAATAATGATAATTGTTTTAATTTAAAAATAATAATAATTGTTTTAATTTAAGAATAATAATAATTGTTTTAATTTAAAAATAATAATAATTGTTTTAATTTAAAAATAATAATAATTATTATAATTTAAAAATAATAATTGTTTTAATTTTAAAATAATAATAATTGTTTTAATTTATAAAATAATAATAATTGTTTTATTTCAAAAATAATAATTGTTTTAATTTAAAAATAATAATTATTGTTTTAATTTAAAAATAATGATAATTGTTTTAATTTAATAATAATACTAATTGTTTTAATTTAAAAAATAATAATTGTTTTATTTTTAAAATAATAATAATTGTTTTTATTTAAAAATAATAATAATTGTTTTACTTTAAAAGTAGTAATAATAGTTTTCATTTAATAATAATAATAATTGTTTTAATTTAATAATAAAAATAATAATTGTTTTAATTTAAAACTAAGAATAATTGTTTTAATTAAAAAATAATAATAATTGTTTTAATTTAAAAATAATAACAATTGTTTTAATTTAAAAATAATGATAATTGTGTCAATTTAAAAATAATAATAATTGTTTTAATTTAAAAATAATAACAATTGTTTTAATTTAAAAAATAATAACAATTGTTTTAATTTAAAAATAATAATAATTGTTTTAATTTAAAAATAATAACAATTGTTTTAATTTAAAAAATAATAACAATTGTTTTAATTTAAAAATAATAATAATTGTTTTAATTTAAAAATAATAACAATTGTTTTAATTTAAAAATAATGATAATTGTGTCAATTTAAAATTAATAATAATTGTTTTAATTTAAAAATAATAACAATTGTTTTAATTTAAAAAATAATAACAATTGTTTTAATTTAAAAATAATAATAATTGTTTTAATTTAAAAATAATAACAATTGTTTTAATTTAAAAATAATAATAATTGTTTTAATTTACTACTAATAATAATTGTTTTAATTTAAAAATAATGATAATTGTTTTAATTTAAAAATAATGATAATTGTTTTAATTTAAAAATAATGATAATTGTTTTAATTAAAATATAATAATAATTGTTTTAATTTAAAAATAATAATAATTGTTTTAATTTAAAAAATAATAATAATTGTTTCAATTCAAAAACAATAATAATTGTTTTAATTTAAAAATAATAATAGTTGTTTTAATTTGAAAACTAATAATAATTGTTTTAATTTAAAACTAATAATAATTGTTTTAATTTAAAAATAATAATAATTGTTTTAATTTTAAAAATAATAATAATTGTTTTAATTTAGAAATAATAATAATTGTTTTAATTTAAAAATAATAATAATTGTTTTAATTTAAAAAAATTATAATTGTTTTAATTTTAAAATAATAATAATTTTTAATTTAAAAATAATAATAATTGTGTTAATTTAAAACAAATAGTAATTGTTTTAATTTTAAAAAAATAATAATAATTGTTTTAATTTAAAAATAAGCTTAAAATCGAAATTTTCCCTGTAATAAGTAATAATTGTTTTCCAGTAGCAGAAAAGGTTCGTGTGAAAAAATAGGGATGCGTACATTGTGTTCCTCAATTTGACTTGATCAAGAAACACGCACTCTGGAAGGTTTCAAAGAAAATAGATTTCCCTAAAAATATATTGAATGCAATCATATCATTCCACAAGTATATGGAGGCCTGTATAAGAACAGTTGCAAGGTTTTCCGAGTCATGTGTTATGCCTTCTCTACTTTTTGCTCTCTTTTTATGGTTCAAGGTTCAACATGCTTTTAAGGACTTTGCACAATTTACAAGTAGAAGACTTTTGAATCATATGTATATATATATATATATATATATATATATATATATATATATATATATGCATATATATATATATACATATATATATACATATATATATATATATATACATATATATATATACATATATATATATACATATATATATATACATATATATATATATATACATATATATATATATACATATATATATACATATATATATATATACATATATACATATATATATATATATACATATATATATATACATATATATATATACATATATATATATACATATATATATATATATATACATATATATATATATATATACATATATATATATATATATATATATATATATATATATATATAAATATGTTTTTATTACCGTTTTTGTCTGCTTAGTTACACATCTTTCCACTACCAGAATCGATCAGAATGATCTGATAGTTTCTTCAGACTTTGCCAACTGAAGAAATATTATAGGAAGTAGAGACAAAAAGTACAAAGTCAAAATTATGATCAGTAGTAGCCAACTGTAAGCTAATAAAAACCTCAAGAAAGATAACAAGATGGAGAGGACTAAATCATAAAACCAGAGACAGAGTAGGAGAGAAAGAGGGGGAGAGAATATATATATATATATATATATATATATATATATATATATATATATATATATATATATATATATATATATATCTGAATACAATTTAAGACTGTAAATTATAATTTACATGAATTTATTGTTCGACAGGATACTCCAGATGAAATATTAAGATTTACTTAATCCGTGGAGTTTCAAAGAATACATTCTTTTCATAAGAGGAAAAATTAATAAAATAAAAAATAAATATTATAATGAAGCTATGAATTTGCTGGTACTTGCATAAGTTGGATCTACATTATATGAAAACTTGTTATAAAAAAAATGTTAGTGCAAAGAGTTAATAAAATGGAGAAAATAAATAAAAAACTGAAAAAAGTAAATTAAAAATTAAGGATTAAAAATCTAGATGAAAGGATATGCAGTGATTATGTATTTCAAATGGTGAAGCTCATTTTTATTTACTTAGAAAGTCGCCCATAATTTATTTGGACGTATATAATATTTTTTTTATTTATTTTTATTATTTTTAAAACAGTCAGCTACGACATGCATGTTTCAAGGTACTACCTCTCGTCAGCATAGCTTGACTGTGTCTAGTAATCAAACTCTGGACCATGTGTATGTATCAAAATTCAGTGTGTTTAACTGTTATGCCATGAACGCCTAGATGATTTTACTTTTTATTTTTATAATTTATAAATTTAGATTTCTTGTTGATTTTATTTTAAATTATCTATCTATCTATCTATCTATCTATCTATCTATCTATATATATATATATATATATATATATATATATATATATATATATATATAATGTATACACACACACACACACTTATTACATATAATATATATATATATATATATATATATATACAGAGCGTGCACGCTCTGGCCTACCAAAAAGCTTGAGCAGCCACAAGACTCCTTAAGCGATCAGCAATAAAACTAAATCCTCAGAAGGTAAAGCTTGCGAGGATGAACTTTCAAAGACTAAACAAAACCATATCTCAGCTCCTTCTGCTTCTTAGTTTAATGCAAAGTTCTTCGTTAATAAACCAATTGTGATAGTTGTCTCAACCAGCGTTTGTGTCCTTTATCATCGGTACAATGTTCGACTTATCATGTTTTTCTTAATTAATGCAGCAAAATCACATTTTACCCATATTTTACCATATTTCACTATATTTTACGCATATTTTACTATATTTTAACATCTTTTACCATATTTTACATTATTTTACCTTATATTCCCATATTTTACCTTATTATACCATATCTTACCATATTATGCCATATAATACCATACTTTACAATATTTTACAATATTTTACTATATTTTACCATAATTTACCCATATTTTACCATCTTTTACCATATCTTACAATATTTTAATATCTTTTAACATATTTTATCATATTTTACCATATTTTCTTATATCCTACCATATTTTACTGTATGTTCCCATATTTTACCATCTTTTCCCATATTTTACAATATTTTACTATATTTCTCCATATTTTCCCATATTATACAATATTATACCATCTTTTCCCTTTTTTTTACCATATTTTACTATATTTTCTCATATTTTCCCTTATTATACCATATTAAACCATCTTTTACCATATGTTACCATATTTTACCATATGTTACCATATTTTACCATATGTTACCATATTTTATTATATTTTACTATATTTTCTTATATTTTACCATCTGTTACCACATTTTACCATATTATACCATATTTTACTATAATTTACCATATTTTCCCATATTTGACCATATTATACCATCTTTTACCATGTTTTACCATATTTTCTCATATTTTACCATATTATATTATCTTTTACCATATTTTACCCATATTTTCTCATCTTTTACCATATTTTACCAATATTTTACCATATTATACCATATTTTACCATATTATACCATATTTTACCAATATTTTACCATATTTTACCATATTTTACCAATATTTTACCATATTATACCATATTTTACCAATATTTTACCATATTATACCATATTTTACCATATTTTTCCATATTTTACCAATATTATACCATATTTTACCATATTTTACCAATATTTTACCAATATTATACCATATTTTACCATATTTTACCCAAAACAATTTCGAGCATTTATCACCTTCACATCTTGTTGTCTTCGCTTCATTCACTTAATAAAAATAAAGCATATAATTCTAAAAGTGATGCAAAAGTTTCAGTTTTATTCAGTGTATTTAAATCAAATAATTTTCATTGTAGAGCCAAATTTTAAGCTAATTCAACTGAATTACCTAAGTTAAGTTCAACCCCTCCCTCAATGCGGCTCATCCCTCAATGACGTGATCACACATGATGATGAATTGATAAGTATCAAGTTTTACTCTGGTTGCCGTCCTTATATATATATATATATATATATATATATATATATAATACTAAAACTTGGTTGTTTTCTTGTTTGCTTGCGCAATATCCTCTTACTACTACTACTACTACTACTACTACTACTACTACTACTACTCTGCCTCCTCTTCTTGCTACTACTATTACTTCTCCTCTTTACAAATACTACTACAACTCCTCTTACTACTACTACTACTACTTCTATGCCTCCTCTTCCTTATCCTACTATTACTACTACTGGTTGACGTATTTTCCCTACTTCTACTCTAAACAGAATAACTCATAGAAATCTATCTATATTCTGTTTTTCATTTTAATATACTTTCATAGAAATGTTTCTGTTATGTCACAAAAAAACTATTTTCTTTACGTCACAAGTGTCATGCTCATACATTAATTCCATAGCTAATATAACATATTGACCCGTAAGGGGATGTTTTGCAACTATTCTATATTACAACTATACTGTCGCATTTTTCTCACAAATAAATCAACTGTTGACAACGTCTTTTTTTTACTGTGTACATTTTCAGCGGCCTAATTTTTTTTTTTGCCTTTTAAATTATCCAAATAAACAATTGTTAATACTTTCTGCATTTTTTACATCGTTCATTTCCATATTACGTTTAAGTTATTTTAAGGCAACTTATAATTCAATGGCTGTAAGTTTTTTTTTTTTCAAAAATAAACAATTATAAACAGAATGACTCATAGAAATCTATCTCTATTCTTTTTTTCATTTTAATATACTTTCATAGAAATGTTTCTGTTATGTAATAAAAAACTATTTTCTTTATGTCACAAGTGTTATGCTCATACATGAATTCCAACGGGTCACGGGTAGTCTAGTATATATATATATATATATATATATATATATATATATATATATATATATATATATATATATATATATATATATACACTAATAGGGACACGCGAATTGCCCGAGATTAAATAATGACTAACAAATGTCTCACACTCCAACATTTTTATTGTCATCAAAATCGGTGAAATCGCCCATTTTTTAAAATCGATTAATTGCCTGCTCTAGTTCATAGTACCTGTCAGTATGACAAAAATATAATATTTGCTAAGTATAACAGAAAATATAATATTTCTTAAGAATGAAACAAAATATAATATTTCTTAAATATAAGACATAATATAACATTTCTTAAGTGTAACACAAAATATAACATTTCTTAAGTATAACACGAAATATCATATTTCTTAAGAATAGAACAAAATGTATTATTTTTAAGTATAACACCAAATATAATATTTCTTAAGTATGGCACAAAATGTAGTATTTCTTAAGAATAAAACAAAATATAATATTTAAGTATAACACAAAATATAATATTTCTTAAGTATGAGACAAAATATAAAATTTTCTAAGAATGAAACAAAATAGAATATTTCTTAAGGATAAGACAGAATATATTTCTTCAGTATGACACGAAGTATAATATTTCTTTTAGAATAAATGAAAATGTAATATCTTTTAAGTATAACACCAAATATAATATTTCTTATGTATGACAGGAAATATATTTCTTAAGAATAAAACAAAACATAATATTTCTTTAGTATTACACAATATACGATATTTCTTCAATATAACAATAATATAGTATTTTTAAGTATGACACACAATATAATATTTCTTAAGTATGACACAAAATGTAGTATTTCTTAAGAATAAAACAAAATATAATATTTCTTAAGTATGACACAAAATATAATATTTCTTAAGAATGAAACAAAATATATGTCTTTAGTATAACACAAAATATAATATTTCTTAAGAATAAAACAAAATATAATATTTCTTAAGAATAAAACAAAATATAATATTTCTTAAGTATGAGACAAAATGTAGTATTTCTTAAGAATAAAACAAAATATAATATTTAAGTATAACACAAAGTATAATATTTCTTAAGAATGAAACAAAATATATGTCTTTAGTATAACACAAAATATAATATTTCTTAAGTTTAACACCAAATATAATATTTCTTAAGTATGGCACAAAATATAATATTTCTTAAGAATGAAACAAAATATAATATTTCTTAAGGATGACAAAAATATAATATTTCTTTAAAATGAAACAAAATATAATATTTATTAAATATGACACACAATATAATGATTCTTAAGAATCGAACAAAATATAATATTTCATAACTATGACACAAAATATAATATTTCTTAAGTATGACACAAAATATAATATTTCTTAAGTATAACAAAAAATATAATATTTCTTAAGCATAACACGAAATATAATATTTCGTATGATACAAAATATAATATTTCTTAAGTATGACACAAAATATAATATTTCATAAGTATAATACAAAATATAATATTTCTTTAGTACGACACAAAATATAATATTTTTTAAGTATGACACAAAATATAATATTTCTTAAGTATGACACAAAATATTATATTTCATAAATACGATACAAAATATAATATTTTTTAAGTATGGCATAACGTACAATATTTCCTAAGTATGATACAAAATATAATATTTCTTAAGTATGATACAAAATATAATATTTCTTAAATATGATACAAAATATAATATTTCTTAAGTATGATACAAAATATAATATTTCTTAAGTATGATACAAAATATAATATTTCTCAAGTATGATACAAAATATAATATTTCTTAAGTATGAGACAAAATATAATATTTCTTAAGTATGATACAAAATATAATATTTCTTAAGTATGATACAAAATATTATATTTCATAAGTACGATACAAAATATAATATTTTTAAGTATGACACAACGTACAGTATTTCCTAAGTATGATACAAAATATATTTCTTAAATATGATACAAAATATAATATTTCTTAAGTATGACACAAAATATAATATTTCATAACTATGACACAAAATATAATATTTCTTAAGTATGACACAAAATATAATATTTTTAAGTATGACACAACGTACAGTATTTCGTAAGTATGTTACAAAATATAATATTTCTTAAGTATGATACAAAATATAATATTTCTTTAGTATGATACAAAATATAATATTTCTTTAGTATGATACAAAATATAATATTTTTTAAGTATAACACAAAATATAATATTTCTTAAGTATGACACAAAATATTATATTTCATAAGTACGATACAAAATATAATATTTCTTAAGTATGACACAACGTACAGTATTTCCTAAGTATGATACAAAATATAATATTTCTTAAGTATTATATAAAATATAATATTTCTTAAGTATTATACAAAATATAATATTTCTTAAGTATGACACAAAGTATAATGTTTCTTTAATATGATACAAAAAATTATATTGCTTTAGTATGATACAAAATATAACATTGCTTTAGTATGACAAAATCTAATATTTCTTAAGTATGACACAAAATAGAATATTTTCTAAGTTTAATACAAATATAATATTTCATAAGTATGATACAAAATATTATATTTCTTTAGTATAAAACAAAATGTAATATTTTTAAGTATAACAAAAAATACAATATTTCATTATGATACAAAATATAATATTTCTTAAGTATGATACAAAATATATTTCTTAAGTATGACACAAAATATAATATTTCTTAAGAATAAAACAAAATATAATATTTCTTAAGTATGATACAAAATATAATATTTCTTGAGTATGACACAAAATATAATATTTCTTAAGTATGACACAAAATATATTTCATAAGTATAATCCAAAATATAATATTTTTATGTATGACACAAAATATAATATTTGTTTAGTATGATACAAAATATATTTTTTAGTATGATATAAAATATAATATTTCTTAAGTATGATAAAAGGTACAATATTTCTTAAGTATCGCACAAAATATAATATTTCTTAAATATGACACAAAATATAATATTTCATAAGTATGATACAAAATATAATATTTCTCAAGTATGATACAAAATATAATATTTCTTAAGTATGATACAAAATATAATATTTCTTAAGTATGATACAAAATATAATATTTCTTAAGTATGATACAAAATATTATATTTCATAAGTACGATACAAAATATAATATTTTTAAGTATGACACAACGTACAGTATTTCCTAAGTATGATACAAAATATATTTCTTAAATATGATACAAAATATAATATTTCTTAAGTATGACACAAAATATAATATTTCATAACTATGACACAAAATATAATATTTCTTAAGTATGACACAAAATATAATATTTTTAAGTATGACACAACGTACAGTATTTCGTAAGTATGTTACAAAATATAATATTTCTTAAGTATGATACAAAATATAATATTTCTTTCGTATGATACAAAATATAATATTTCTTTAGTATGATACAAAATATAATATTTTTTAAGTATAACACAAAATATAATATTTCTTAAGTATGACACAAAATATTATATTTCATAAGTACGATACAAAATATAATATTTCTTAAGTATGACACAACGTACAGTATTTCCTAAGTATGATACAAAATATAATATTTCTTAAGTATTATATAAAATATAATATTTCTTAAGTATTATACAAAATATAATATTTCTTAAGTATGACACAAAGTATAATGTTTCTTTAATATGATACAAAAAATTATATTGCTTTAGTATGATACAAAATATAACATTGCTTTAGTATGACAAAATCTAATATTTCTTAAGTATGACACAAAATAGAATATTTTCTAAGTTTAATACAAATATAATATTTCATAAGTATGATACAAAATATTATATTTCTTTAGTATAAAACAAAATGTAATATTTTTAAGTATAACAAAAAATACAATATTTCATTATGATACAAAATATAATATTTCTTAAGTATGATACAAAATATATTTCTTAAGTATGACACAAAATATAATATTTCTTAAGAATAAAACAAAATATAATATTTCTTAAGTATGATACAAAATATAATATTTCTTGAGTATGACACAAAATATAATATTTCTTAAGTATGACACAAAATATATTTCATAAGTATAATCCAAAATATAATATTTTTATGTATGACACAAAATATAATATTTGTTTAGTATGATACAAAATATATTTTTTAGTATGATATAAAATATAATATTTCTTAAGTATGATAAAAGGTACAATATTTCTTAAGTATCGCACAAAATATAATATTTCTTAAATATGACACAAAATATAATATTTCATAAGTATGATACAAAATATGTTCGCAGAATTTTTAGTTTCATTTTAAAACGTGGAAACTAGTCATGCAGAAAATTATAAAAAAATTATTTTTAATAAAAGAAAAAATTACTTATAAAAAGCAATTTGACTTTCTTATTTTATTTACATCCTTTTTAGAAGAATAGATACAAGCTCAAACGTAGACTTGATGAATTTTTTCTCTCATACCAACTGGATATCGACGCATTGGCGCATTCAGGTTTTCAATCTGTGTCGTTAACATTTCACCATCGTGACTTTGATTTTCTCATGTACTAATGATTTGAAAAGAAAAGCAGTTAAAATAATTAATAATTAAAAAAAAAGAACATCGTACCTAAAATATAATAGGTTACAATTCTGATAAATACTTGTTGTAAATTTCTGAATTCAAAACTAGAAGCCATCAGCAAATAGACTGTTACTATTTTACCAAAGTTTTCTGGGGTGTAACACAAAAATACAAAAACACAAAAATACAAAAATACAATGTGGACAAGCTATATTTGATAGCTTTGCAGAGTATGAAGTCATCTGTTAATATCGGCTACTGCAGGATCCATTCTCATCCGTTTTGATCCAGGATGATGGCTACTACTAGCCTCATATCTATGCTCTAAATACAATCTCATTTATTAATTGATTTGCATAACATAAGCGACCATCAGCATAAAATAATCGACACATGTTGATATGCTGTGAAACCCAACAATCAATGCTCTCTCTCTCTCTCTTTCTCTCTCTCTCTCTCTCTCTCTCTCTCTCTCTCTCTGATACTATACACTGTCTCCATCCCAACAAACCGGAACTCTGAGAGGGGATTAGCTAGAAAATAAATGACAATATGGACGCAACAGTTCCATTGTGTTATAGAGATGAAGTGACGCCATTGAACAATTAGCCAGGGAAGAGATGAGGATAAAAATTCAAGAGATGAGGATAAAAATTCAAGAGATATCTAGTTTCAGTAAAAGTAAGCTTAGAATAATTTAGAAGAAAACAGGATTAGATATATTTGTGGAAACTGGGTCTTCAGAGAGATTGGTGTTTTTTATTGCATTATCACCCCAAACAAGACACAGTGCCACTTTGATATAGGGAGTTACTATCTGGGACATAATTTGTAGAGGTACTATGTAGGGAGTTTAGCAACAAGATGTCTGTTTACATTTAAAATTTAAACTTCTGCATGTCAGTACAGTTAGAGAAGCAGGAAACAGGAAGAGAATTCTAAAGTCTAGTAGTCCTAGGGAAGAAACTATTAGAGTAGAATGGTTTCTGGCATCGATTTCTACTGTGAAGGGGTGGGATTTTGCTGCTTGTCAGGTTTGTTGCATGTATTTCCATCAAGAAGGCACAAGGACTTTTAGTTCATTGGAGCATTCACCATCAAAATACTTTTAAAACAGGCAGAGAGATGCGACATTTCGTTGATGGGACAGCGGTTGAAGCCCAGCTGATAGTGCATGACTTATTAGGTTGGTGACTTTTTTTTTTGAACTCTGTCTAATAGGGAGAGACTGGTAGCAGATGCACCGACTCAAATGTGGTGACAATACTTCATAGATGGGTGAATGGTGGCCTTGTAGAGGTGCAGGGTATGCACAGGCATAAGTAACTTTCTAGCATGGTAGAGAGAGTCCACCTTCTTTGCCGCAGCCTTAGCAATGCCTCAATGTATCTGTTCCAACTCATGTTCCCTATGAATATTAAGCCAAGGAGTTTGAACAAAGTACTTTCAGGTAATGCATCATTAAGCATAGCTCTTAGTGGATGAGAAGGTTTCTTGTAATTATTAAAGGAAAGAAATTTAGTATTGACGGCATTGAATTTGACCATCCATTTTTTTCCTCTAGTGTTTCTACTATTGTCTTGGATATGTGTTCATTCATTTTCCCCTCATGTCTGTTATAGAGAGTGGTGGCAACAGCAAATATACCCATCTCAGTGACAATTTTATCAGGGATGTAATCTATGGATATCAGGAATCCCTGAGGTACACTCGGATTTATATCATATTGTTTTGACATACGACCATCGAGGACAACCTGGATTCTTCTCTTATTAAAGAAGGATTTAATTATGTATTCGTCCAGTAACACCATATGTTTGGATTTTCATGAGAAGACCATCGTGCCATACCCTGACAAAAGCCTTAACTATATCTAGGGCTACTGCCTTAGCCTCCCTTGCTTTATCCAGTGCATGGTATATACTTCAGAGATTATAGTTAGAATGTAGAACGAGCTTGCCTAAACCCATACTGTTGGTTGGACAGAGGTTTAGCAGCTATGAGATGGTGTATTAATTATGGACAAATATTTTGGTGAAAAGAGGGAGGAGGCTAATGGGGCGATAATTCAATGAGTCAGTTTTTGCCAGAATTCTTGTAAACATAGCAATTTCCAGCAGTTAGGAAAGCAGTTAGGAAAGCAGTTAGGAAAGCAAGATTCTTTAAGGCATTTCTTGAAAAGTTTGGAGAGAACAGGAGCAATCTCAGTCAAGCATTTTTTTAATAATGATGAGATCAGGTGCCTTTGAGGTGTTTATGTTGAGTGATTAGCAGAGAGTTGTCTCAACAGTGAGACAGGTTCAACAGATCGACATGATCAAAATAAGATGCATCTTTAATGTCGGCAGTCATCGAAGGCGCAATTGTTACTTGTACATCTTTATCTTCAGAAAAGATTTAAACAACAACAACAACAACACTTTACAATTCTATTGTTTGATGTTTGGCCAAAAATATTATGAACTGTGATGCCGATTAGCCATCATTAATAAATTTTAATTTCTGAGATTAGGATAATTCAGATTATTTTTATCATTCAGATTACTGTTCTCATCTTAAATGTTATTAGTGGAATAATAGATAAATTACTTGGTAAAATTCATTGTAAGTGACATTTTTTTTAATCTTGAAGGGCCAATCCTCAGTGTATGTGATATTCAAAATACAATTGCAAGTTACTTAGGACTTCTACCCAGTCATGGCTGACAGAACAAGAGCATGCGACCCCATAGATTAAATAAATGGCTCCATTTGAAATTTGGTGCAGATTCTCAAGTTTGACAAAAAGATTCTCCAGTTCGATAAGATACTCTTGAAGAAGGCCGAAGGTTACACATGCTGAGAAGTTGTGAAAATAACAACCAAGATGAAAACCAATTGATCCAAATGAGTCATCATTAATATTCCGTAAACATTCGCCAGCTCAACAATACTTTTCACTCATGACGTCACATTCACACAAGATTTTTTTCCCCATGCGAACATGTTACGTGATTACACAATAATTTATTTCTTTAATGACTTTCATCATACCCAAAACATCTTAAAATCAAGCATTTCTGGTCGCTGGTAGCTCAGACGTGTGTGTGTGTGTGTGTGTTGTCTCCACTAAGAACTGAGGTCAGCTCAATAAACTAATGAAGATCACGAACATAAATCATTCAATTAATTGAAAAACACGATCTTAGAATATGAATGATTTGTTTGATTAGTCATCGTCCAGTAAGTTGTAAGGTCAAAGGCAGAAGAGAAACGGAGAGGGTCAATCAATTACTTAACTTAACTGCTTGCTTAATTATATTCTCAAT
Organism: Euprymna scolopes; assembly: GCF_053919585.1. NCBI lineage: Eukaryota > Metazoa > Mollusca > Cephalopoda > Sepiida > Sepiolidae > Euprymna > Euprymna scolopes. The sequence continues at coordinate 19,555,484 of NC_136520.1, forward strand.
ATCTTCACCACATAATTAGCATGACTTCTCAGCTCGGTTGCTTCCTATCAAGAATTCATTTCTATCTGACATTATATAAATCTAAATGCTATTAACTTCCTTTCTCACGATCTTTAGCTCATGCAAAAAAGTGCGAGCCTTTGAAGTCTTTACAATCCCTTGTCTGAAATTAAAGTAAATATATTTTTGCTAATATTTATATTGGCAAACGTACCTACCAATATTCGTCATTTTTTATGAGAAAACCCTTCTTTTTTTTTGCAGCACAACTTAGTGAGATTCGAAAAGCAAGCCACGCTCGAGTGCTTTTAGACAATACACACCTTGAAAAGGTCCCCAGGCAGTCGTTTCTCATCTTCGACATGTTTATGTAAGTTCAAATTTCTTCTTCTTCTTCTTCTTCTTCTTCTTCTTCTTCTTCTTCTTCTTCTTCTTCTTCTTCTTCTTCTTCTTCTTCTATGTGTGTCTTTGAATTATGTCATTTTGTAAGATCTTTCAAGTTGCACCGGTTAAGCAGTAGAGGGCAGGCAGGGTAATGCTGCATCATATGATCTTCCCCCTCCCCACATCCACAAATGGTTTAATAACTCTATCTGGTCGTAACAGTTTTTATAATCTCATTGCCGTCTCCTCTACTCGACCAAAGAAGCTTCTGAATGATGGTGGAGAGATTCAGAAGAGTTGATTTCTATGTCAGTAAGAGGGGGACATTTTCTAGCTTTCTGGCTCACAGCTCAAATCTGGTATTTTCTTTCAGGGCTCAACGTAACTGAGGAAGTGTCTCCTTAATTTCAGTCATTGAGTCGTTGGTTCACATTCATGAAGAAGATAGCGTTCATCATTGTGATTTCTACTCAGCTGGCAATATTATTCAGATTAATAGGCTTCAGGCAATCAGTGATCAAACAGTAAATTAATTGGTATTGGTTGATCTCTCCAAAAGAGAACACGTGTCTTCCACACAGGGCAAAAGCAGTAGATCTTAGCAGATGTATTATGGTTCTCCACTTGGGGTTGATCAACTCTGATAGTGATGCTGTTTCAAAAGCTGACTTAAAATGTATTTATTGTAAAATCTCTGATTGGTTGAGCTACAGAACATGTTAGAAGAGAGATTTTGAATTGTAAGCCATAAAGTATTCAGTTGAGTTTTAGCATCAATTAGCGAGGGGTACCCGGTGTTTCCCGGGTGTTTGGCGGTGTGTGTTGGGGGGGGGGTAGATTAAAACAACCCTGTTAAAAGAAAACGTTGGCTAGTTTGGAGGTGTAAAAGAAAATAATAGTTTTAGTATAAAGGTAGGCTTGAACCCTGAACGTTTGACGCTGAGGTGGAAAGGAAATGGAAAAAAAAAAACCCTACGAACAACCTAATCATCTCAACCACGGGAACAGATGAATTGATAAGTGTGTTAAGTTGACGTTTATAAACCGAAATTAGCAGGTACGACAACGTCAAGTTGTGGAAGCCAGTTTCTGTTTTCCCCACTACGCGGCGATCAAACAATAAAAATAAACTAACGTAAGGCAAACGAACGATGAAAACAGAAAAACGAACATGTGAAAAATGGCTTAAATAAGCCTGTTTCGATATTAAAATTTTAAAAATCGGTGGGTACCCGGGTGTTTTTGGGTGTCGCTAAGAATAAGCGAAGTAAAAAAAAAAAAAAAAAGCAGAAAAACGAACGTTACGTGAAAAATGGCTTAAATAACACTGGTTCAATATTTAAATTTAAAAAATCGAAAAAAAAAAAAACCATCTCACACCACGATTTGAACCCAAAACGTTTAGATAATGAACCAAGGGTTTAACCAACTGAGCTAACGCGACGTACATAAAGTTTGTTCGTTTTTTTAACTATTTAAAGTAAATCAGGTCACAACATCATCTGACGCATGCGTAAAATCAGTCATTGTCACAAGAGGACCGTTTTTGTTGACCCCTCCCTGTCGAAAATTGTAGATTTCGAGGTGAAAAAGTTAACGTTTTTGGCCAATTTTCGATATTTTTCGAGCAAAGGATGGAGCTTCGATGTGATACCGAGTTTGTGAATTTTCGTCGCGTCTGTCGAAAGTTTTTAGCAGACATCCAAACATACATACATTTTCGCTTTTATATATATACTAGCGGATACTAGCGGGGGAATACCCGGCGTTGCCAGGGTGTTTGTAGGTGTGCGTATGGGGGGGAGTAATTAATAATCCTGCTTAAATATTATAAAAAAGACGATGTAGAAAAAAAACCCAAAACCAAAACGGAAAAAAATGGCATAAATAAACCTGTGTATGGGGGGGGGGAATTTGTTGGGAGGAGAGATTGAACCCAGAAGCCTTGACACGAATGAGAGTAATTGATTAGCGTGTTAAGTTAAGGCTTATAAAGCTAGTAAAAGAGGTTTGATTTACAGGAAGACGCTAAATGAGGTCATCGTTATTTTTAGTTTTCACTTCCCCCAGATAATGGTGGGAAAGGGGGAAAGCAGCGCAAAAGCCGAGAACCCAACGTTTTTCACTGTATTTTTATACTAAAATGCACGACAAACAGGGGACATAGCGAAATAGCGCGAATCTCATAAAAGTCGCCGTAAATGAATCTAGAGACGACCTGCGTTCCCAAATCCTAGGTATTATGATATAGGGGGTATATAAACAGTTTTAAGCGATAGTAACGAACCCGGGACCGTGTGCAAGAAAATCCTTTGCCAGACATACACGAAATGGTCACACACATTTTGCCTTATATATATATAGATAGATATATAGATAGATATATAGATAGATATATAGATAGATGGCTTATTATGTCCGCAAACATTAAATGTTAATGAAAAGGTTTTTGGTGATGCAACATAATATCCTGATCACATTCAGGCATTTCCATGTTCATCCATTTATCCTTGAAGTGAGAATGCTATGATAACCATTTGGTTCATCACACAAGGAATCCACATCACGGGTTCTGCAAAAATGGCTGACAACATGACACACCTAAAGAAAATAAAAACAACAATAATGATCAACGTAACACATGATATTGATTTGTGAAAAAGTTTTGGAAAATGCTGTGTTTGCCTGCGTCATAGTATTGCACTGATTTTGATATGCAACACATTTAAAAAGAAAAACAACAAAAAAACAGTTGTAAAATTGAGAAAAACATAGAAAAATGAACTTTTAATAGAGGCAAGCGAAGCGCTAAGTAATTTCAAAATATTTTTTAACCTTAACCCACATCCTGATATGTGTTTGGATTTGCGTATAGATAAAGAAAATGTTTGTAGGTCCATTTCTTCACGATATGAACAGAACAGACTAAGGTTAGGATTTATTTATGAACATTCTAAAATAAAATTAAAGGTGATGTTTTTGTGTTTTTGTTTATTTTATTGTCAGTATTTTTGAATGTGCATTTTTATTTTTTTTATTGTATCAATCTTGGTTGTAAGTTAAAATCATTCAATTGAATTATCCCCCTTTCTTTCAATCAATAAAATGAATTATCCCGCTTTCTTTGAACTTTCCTTGTAAACACAGGGTGTCCGAAAAAATGTATACAAACTGAATATTTATAACCTTTTCAAAGGTGTATGCATCTTACAACGAAAGTTCAATCAAAGGGGGATAATTCAGCAGATGATTACATAAAGTAGTATCCAACTCAGTAGTATTCCTTGGATTTTATATACATGGAAAGAAAAGTAAAAAAAGAAAAACATAGCTGTACTGTTCATGGTGATGCTGCTAATTTGTTGCTTCTTGGGTGGTGATGATTGGTCTTCTGCTGTGTCTGGTGTTGGTAGGAGTTGTTTGTGGTCCAAGAAGTTTCTAATGTGTGAGCGATTACTGCCTAAGTTATTCTTCTTTTTTAGCTGCCACTTGCTCTTCCTTCTAATATCTTTGTACCATTCTTTTTTATTATTATTAAGTTTTGCCAACCCTTTCCTCACACCGCCGTCTATTTTTAAGTCAAACTGTCACTTAGTATCACCCCCTCCCACTCCAAGGTAGCGTTTTAATATTTTATATTTTCACTTCTTCTTTTAACAACAAGATACTCTAAATAGCAGATATAAACTTTATTTCTCTTGCCTGATGAGGAACAGTTGTTTTTTTAATAAACCAATTTGCTCCAAAACAGTAGCATGTTCAGTGTAGCGAGTATGTAATACTTGTCTATATAAATAAAATTAATATATTTGGCTATTGAGCACTCTTAATAACCCCGTTTTAATTAATGGGTTTTATCTCTTGAATACACACACACACACACACACACACACACACACACACACACATATATATATATATATATATATATATATATATATGGTACTAGTGCATTTTACAAACTGGATTTCTATATGTCCTGGCACCTGACATAAACCACCAGAATATGCTGAGCACTGAGCAAATTTTACAAATTCTAAGAAACAGAAAATACCAACATTCATCAGATACGAATGATAATTTTAAAATTTGAAAAACAATAAAATGTAACAACAATCTATTGTAAATGAATTAATTCATATTGTTTCATCTTTTTTTGTGTGTAAAACATTTTTTTGTCATGTGATTGAAAACTAAATGAAAGTTAGGGTTTAGGGTTAGGGTTGGAGTTCATTCCTCCAATCAGTAACACTATGTTTTGAGCCCACCCCATATTCTCTTACTCAGATTTTTTGTGGTCATTTTAGATAACTTTGTTTTATAAACAATACTCTACAGCTTGTACAAAATAGATACATTGCTTGATTTAAAATTAATAATTGAAAAGTTTTTTTTTCTTTTCTTCCAATTTATCTTATTGGATAATTATGTTTGTTGTTGCATTCTGATTAGCTGATCAACTTGACCAGCGCTCAATATATTCTGGCAGTTTGTGTAAATTTCTGATCCAGCACTACCGGACATTTACGAGAATATCCTTTATAATCTATCCCCTCACCTTCATTATTTTATGATATAAATATTTCCTAATAGTTCATACTTCATTTAAATACAAAATTATAATTCCGATACCCCCACTACCATAAACTTCCTATTTCAAGTGTACCCCTTCCATAGCTATAACCGATTAATACATATGATCAAATAAGCATCCTCTTTCAATCACCTGCCTTATATTCTTCCCGAGAATTTAGTTACACATATTGCACACATATACATTAAACCCACCATGGCAGAGAATGCTATACACCTACCTTCATTATATAATAAAAGCTATATTTCTATTATATCACAGAGATGAGTTTAGTTTTCTCATTCCCTCCTCAAATAGTCTCGGTATTTTATCTCTCACTGCACAATTATTTTGCACTTAATGTCACATCCCTATTATGTTACCTAGCATCTTCCCTCATCTTTAGATGAGAAGCATTAGGCTTCGAAATACCATAACTTATCTTACACCCTTATTGAATAAATGAATAAATCTGTATATATGAGTATAATGTTTAAATTGTTGTTTTCTTATTGTATTGATGTTTATATTATATTGATTTTTATATAATATTGATTTTTATATAATATTGATTTTTATATAATATTGATTTTTATATAATACTGATTTTTATATAATATTGATTTTTATATAATATTGATTTTTATATAATATTGATTTTTATATAATACTGATTTTTATATAATATTGATTTTTATATAATATTGATTTTTATATAATACTGATTTTTATATAATATTGATTTTTATATAATATTGATTTTTATATAATCTCCAAAACAATTTGTTGAGATTTGCATTATCCTGATAAGTCTCCTCTTCAAGAATTGACCTTATTCTTATTCTGTAACCCCCCCACACACACACATATATATATATATATATATATATATATATATATATATATATATATATATATATATATATATATATATATATATATATATATATATATAAATTGATGGAAATGTCTATTTTTAATTGAATGGATATTTTGAAGGTGATTATTTTGGTTCACTTTATTTTTTTTTTCAGGAACAAAATGGTCAACAAAGAGACATGTCCGAAAATTGATTTTAAACCTTGGAATGAATAAAAAAATATTCAATTAAATTCTCAATGTGTTGGTTCATTCATTTATTCCTTCTGGTGATGGTCAGCTCAATGGACAGGACTGCCTAGATGAGCCATTGTGTTTTTTTATGGATCGATGGAATCACTTGATAAATCCTTCATTTTGCTACACTGATTGTACCCCTTCCAGAATTTGATATTTTCTCATGCTTTTTATAAATACTCAACACTTTTTAAAAATTTTCTTATGTGAGTGGGTGGGGTGGTCGCGTGGCAGTAGTGATAATGTTCCATGTTTCTTTCGTGCGAAGTAACATTCAGCTAGAATTGTCTTTGTAAAATCTATTATATAAAAGAGTGTTGCCTCCATGTATTGGTGCATCTATCTCCAGCCAACAGTAAAAGGCTACAAAACAAACACCCACAAAGTTTTTATTTTCTTGGTTGCTCCAGATAAATAATATCTAACAATTTAAAAATAGTCTTGTGTTTGGGAGAGGGGGTAATTTGGGGGAGGGGGTAAGATCCTATATATATATATATGATGGACTCTCCCGTCGATTTCAACGTATGAGGTTCAGACAACCCACATTTCTAAAACTCATTTATGCTTTTGCCTCTGATGACTTTTTAGTCCAGCAAGGGACTTACAAACAAGGCCACAAATAGAACGTGAATGTGGATTTAATGCTGCAGATATTGGTTCGGCTGGTAGTCGTTTTGCTCTTACTCTATTTTCTTTCAGTTGCCTTAAGCTTTCAGATTGAAACCTCTGGAGACCTTCAAAACACCTTGATCTCCATCCTTTTCGGTCATTCACCTCATCTTCAAGATTCCTGTATGGTATGTTCACTGCAGACAAGTTACTCTTCAACTTGTCCTTGTACCTAAGCCAAGGACGTCCGACAATTCTTTTACCACCCTCAAATTGACTGTACATCGCAATTTTTGGAATTTTGTCATCGGGCATCCTCAATACATGACAAGCCCACCGCAATTGCGATTGAATAAGGAATGATTCAATGCCAGATATTTTGCATTTTGTGAATAATTCGGCATTTGATACCTTGTCACGGAGGCTAAGACCACATATGGAGCGTAGACAGCTTTTGTGGAAAACGTCCAGCTGATTAATGTGATGTCTGTATGGGATCCATGACTCAGATCCATAAAGAAGAATGGAAAGGACAACAGCACGGTAGACAAGGATTTTTGTGTCTAGTCGAATACCCCTTTCGTTCCACAAGTGATGGCGAAGATTTCCAAAGGCAGGAGTGGCCTTAGCAATCCTGTTGACAATTTCATCATCAAGAGAACCGCCCTGGTTCACCTTGCTACCAAGGTAAAGAAAGGACTTGACATAATTGATATCATGACCGTCGACTTTCAGTTTGCGCGCAGGAAATCTATACTCTGGTGGATTTTGCTTTACGCCTTCAACTTGTTTTGGAGTAGGGTGTGGCTGATGCGCTACCTCAGTCTTCCTTATGCTAATTGTCAGTCCAAAGGCCTTGCACGCGGCTGAAAATCGATCAAGAAGAACCTGGGCTTCCTCAAAGGACGTGGCTACCAGTGCGGCATCGTCAGCGAAGAGCAAGTCGCGAATAATTTTGGTGCGAAGAAGAGTCTTGGCCTTAAACCGTTGATGGTTAAATAAGCCACCGGATGACCGAAATTGAAACTTGACACCAGTGTCCAAATCATCAAATGCATGTTTCAGCATTAGTGAAAAGAAGAGCACAAAGAGAACTGGCGCCATTATATATATATATATATATATACTAGCAAAGATACCCGTGCTTCGCACGGAGCTTTGTTGCGCACTCGGGTACCAAAATCTGTGGGCACCTTTCCAGTAAGTTGATGTTGTAAGAGCAACGATTGCATAAGGTGATTAACATTTTAACTACCTCTTGTAGTGACTGAAATTCAATCAGGAACTTCACAAAACATTTTCATCAAAAAGGAAGGTTACTTGATGTTACATAGTAAATTTTTCATTGAAGTCATTTTCAACTCTTGCTTAAATTTTATCTTGCACATTCAATACTAAAAACTTACCACAATCAGATCATGTCAGTTTTTCCTCATATCCATTTCTCGAACTTTTCACTAAAGAGCCTCAGGGTAAACTACATTTCTGCTGCTTTGATTTGGAGCCAGAATGTAGAGTTTTTCTGAACTTCCTGTCCGGCTGATGGAGACGTAGAACATACCATGACTGAAGCAGTCTGATGTCAAGTCTACGCCAATGGTGTTAAATGTCTGACCTTGACTTTTGTTTATGCTCATTGCAAAACACACCTTCACAGGAAATTGGAGTCTCCGGAATTTAAATGGAAGTACTGAGTCCGATGGAACTAAGGGGATCCTTGGCAGTAGAACGGTTTCGCCTTTGTAGGGACCACAGGAAATGGTGGCCTCAAGTACATTGGTGTGCAATCTGGTGATAACACATCTGGTTCCGTTTGTTATTTTTGGCGGTTCCAAGGATCGAAGAATCATGATTGGCGATCCAATTTTGAGATTTAAAATGTGTGGAGGCATTCCAGATATCTCCAAAGAGTTTAAAAACTCCACAGGGTAGTGAACAGCTTCATATTCATTAGTAGCTGAATCAACTGACTTGTATTGCTTTGTGTCTCCTGGAAATTCATCCATTATTGAATTGTTCAAATGATTCACATTGCTGTTTAATGGCGAAATAATAGCCCTCTCAGCAAGCCAATCCGGTGATTTTCCATTGTTTTGCAGGTCTGGGTACACTTTGTCTTTCAGTTGCTTCTGATTACCGACACATTTACCAAGCGCAGTTGGAATCTTAATTGTGTCAGGTGAAGAAGTGATAGGAAACTGACCATTACCGATTTGGAGAAGCAATTTTGAGAAGTCTGCTGCAGCTGTGTTATCAGAGATATAGGCTCTCATATTAGTAGTCAGTCTCTTCACTATAACGTGCCTCCAGAGATAGGATTGTTTCAAACTTGCATTGACAATGTTAGCCCTTGTGCCATTTTTAACCACTGGGAGGATTTGACGGAAATCACCGCAAAATAAGGTTGGAATGCCACCCATGGGATTCTTGTTTCCTGTGATGTCTTGCAGTGTTCGGTCAATTGCTTCATAAGCACTCTTGTGCGTCATTGGGGCTTCGTCTACAATGATTGCAGAGGTGTCTCTAATTACATTTGCCAAGGCTGAGTTACCAGTAATTTTGCAAACTGGCTGATCCATTCGATGAGTATCCAAGGGTACTTTAAAAGTGCTGTGAAGAGTGCGGCCACCTTGTAGTAGAGTAGCAGCAATGCCACTGAATGCTGTTGCAAGCACAATCTTTCTCATGGATCTAATCTTTGCAAGGATCAAATTGATTACAAAAGTCTTGCCCGTACCACCTGGAGCATCAAGAAACATCATGTTTTTGTTCATTTCACCTTGTGCTTCCAACATTGCCATGAATGAATTGTAAACTTCTCTTTGAGAATCGGTCAGTTTTTCTTGCATATTTTCTGCTTGTAGGGAAGTTCTTCAAGATTATAAGTAACTTCACGTTGATACTCTCTCGCGAGTCTTTCATCTCTCCCTTGCATTGGTGCGGGTAATCCATAGCTTGCCAATGGTTGACCGCACATAAGGAGAACTTTTTCTTCAATTAGACAAAGAGTTTTATTGTAGATGTCCTCATTAAAATCTGCTTCTGGATTGTTAACTTCTTGCCTGTATCTGTGAAGAATGTCTTCAGATATTACATCACGAAAAGCCATCCAGATCTCAAGAGGATTTCTTGGCTCACAGGCTGTTAAAATTATCACAAATAGGCTTCGCAAATTTGAAGGTGATTGAGTGGCACTTGCCTCTCCTACTGCTTGATGCAAGTGATGGTCATTTTCTAGAAGGCCTCGAGCAAGGCACGCTGCTCTGTATGTTTCAAACACCTGACCATTGTATGCTCGCAAATTTTGAAATGAAGTTGGACCAGCAACCTCATTGAGCAACAGGCGTAAGAAATAACACTCCCCTGCTTTTGGACTAATCGTGTAGATTCTCCCAATGCATGGTGCCTTCCATACATCATCATTTTCAGTACCTTCAACTTGTACCCCACGCATTCTTCTCATCCATTTCTTTGTCGATTTGTTCCAAGTGTAAAACTCAGGGACTTCTACGTATATGAGACCCCTTGCAAAGTCATCCTCATGGCAGAGTTGAAAAAATGCTGTCAAAGTTGTGGCAGGCGGTGGACCTTGGGCTCGTTCCAGAGCAGTATCAGCTGAGAACATGACACGCTGCCCATTTTCAAGATGAATAGAAAGTTGTACAATTGGGGGGAAATGTTCATGGATGGGATGTTCCAATATCCTCCAGGCTGCCTCTGAACTGCCGACATACCTTGCATTCTGGAACTGCTGGATCTCATCCACAATGTGACTTTGTACTTGGCCTTGTTGGTTAGCTGCTCCATCAGTTCTTTGTAGTTCAAACACTGCTTGATCACATCCTTTATTCACGTATTTGAGGACATATTTGATGCTTTGGATCGAGCTGCAAATTTCTACGTTAATGTGAGCGTTGAACTGCTGAAGGAGGACCTTGTTGTACGGAACAATCCACTGATTTGTTATTTCTTGATTAACATACCGACCATTTCTCTTCATCCTTATTGTACCAGTCTGGCCTCCATCTTCTGGTTTTCTTCGCCTGTACTTGGGGTAAGAGTCTTGGCCTTGCTTGGTACACTGAAGAAATTCTTTTGGGTATTTTTTGGAACATTTGTTGTCAATCATACATGGACAATTTGGATTAAATGGTCCACAAGGTCCATGCACCATATGTGCCATCACTTTAGCATGAAGATCAGGATCTTCCTCTTTGTCAGGGATCTCTGCAGATATGCAGAGATCCATTTTTTCTGGTAGAAGTTTGTCCTCTGGGGCCTGCCAGGTGAGGATGTGTGCATGCGGCAGTCCTCTTTTTTGATATTCAATACTGTACAGGAAAGCCCTCAACCTGCCAAATCCTCCCTTTTTAATAAATTCAAGTAACTTTTTTAGCTTCTTCCTGAAAACCCTGGCAACAATATCTGGACGATCCTGAGGGTCTTGCCCTTGAAGACAATTTTCTGTAATTTCTGTCCACTTTGGATTTGTTGTGAACATGATGAAGAGGTCGGCTCGGCCCATTCGCCGAACATATGCCATGGCATCACTTTGACGCTCAAACATGTATCGAGGGCCTCCTGTATAAGTTGCCGGAAGTACAACTCGTTGACCAAACTGTTCTGGATTCCCATCCTCCCTAAGAATTGAATCTCTCAAGTTGCTATAATTGTCAGCTCTCAGGGTCTGTTGCTCACGCCTCAGGAACTGTAAACATTCTGTTTCAATCTTGCAGTACACATCCACCAGCCATTGTTGAAATAGCCTTCGGTACCAGAGAAAATAGTTTCCAGGCCGAGTCATTAAATGGTACGAATAAAATTGCTGTTGGGTAACTTTTCGCCCATTGGATGCCTTCATGTAGATGTTGTAAGATGGAGAACCATAGGGGTACATTAACGGGTACATTAAAGTATCGTAGAGGGGATGTAGTTCGGAGATCCATTTTAATGTATCATTTCTAAAACGCAAGACAATATCCCGGTTAGCTGTTGGTTCATTCTCCATTAATATTCCAATCTCATACGTTGTTGTTGGAGCATTGAATCGCCGTGGATGCTCTTCTTGCGGCCTTCGGTCTTCCCTTATGACAACTTTATGTTCTACCAAGTGTTCTTCTTCAATCCTCTCCTTTGTTGTTTTCAGCTGACAAATAAAGCTGTTGTTCTCATGTAAAAATTCAGTCAGACTTTGGAGAATGTCTCTATTGAGTCTACTGTCACGTCCCCGATTATGTAGTTCCTCTTCCAGACTATCCAAGAAGTAGACTTGAATAAACTTTGCTGTTTCATCTTCAGGTGGTAAAAGACTCCCAATCTGGTGGCAAACCTGGCCTCGAATTCTAAAAGAAGGATTCCACCCATGTACTGCCGCAATTTTGTGACCAAATGATGTCATTGCAAAACAATTGTTATAACTGCGTAGATTTTGCAGAAAATCTTTAGAGATGGGACCATTGCCGGAGAGCAAATCTTGAAGCAACTGAGGCAGTGGTGGAAAGCTATCAAGCACAACTTTGCCAGAAGAACAACAACAACCAGGGGTTTCTCCTTTAAATTTTACAGCTGAGCAATGTTGACATACTTTGTCCATTTTTCCTATATCAGCTGTAGTGAGAGAGTCATTTTTGTTGTAGAGCAATCCTTTTCTATTGCAGTGTTCTATTTCATGGTGTCTCAAAGCAGTCATTCGTTGTCTAGCTGCCTCGTTTTCTGTCAATTGCTGGGGCAAAGTCATACTCTCTCTCCATGCAGCCTCTCGTTGTTGCCCTTGGTATAGGCGAAAGCTTCGTTGGGTTTCCGATTCATTCTGATGTCGTTGAGCCACTCTCAACTGACCTTGTGTACGTCTACTTACCTCATATAATTCATTCGATCGTAATATTGCTTCTCTTTCCAGTGCATATCTTTGCCTTTCTTGAATTTCATCTTGTGATGAATTTAACCGCCTTACAGCATGTCTAGTTCTGTCAGCTTCACGTTGGGTTTCTCTTTCCAAATCTGACAGTCTTGCTCTCCTTTCTCTTTGACGTATCCTGTTAAGTTCTAGACGTCTTTCTCTATCTGAATTGTTTTCATTGGAGCGAATTGCAGCAACTCTTAGTCTATTAGCTTCCAATCTTTCCATTCTTTCTTCCTCACTTTCGTTTCTACTTCGTTTGGGTGGCATAATTTCGGTTTTAAACGGAATTGTTTAACGATATTAATGATTGTAAATTAATTAAGCGTAAAGGAAATGTATACTAACTGAAATGGAGCAACTATAAATAATATTTCTGAATAGTACAATTATAAACAATTATGCCTCCCCACGGGACAGAGTTAGACACCAGGGTCGTTTTTTAACGTGGAGAAAAGGTACAAAAATAAAAATTGTCTCAGTCGTGAAGGATTTCTCCTCCACCGAAAGAGAACAAGAAAATGAAGTGCAGCATCTGAAGAACAGATACTACACTTTGATCTTGACCAAAAGGAATGAATAAAAGCGACCTACGTGTGACTCATTACTTCCGGGTGTAAACGTCACAGTCTAAAAGTAATAATTAAAAAAAAAAGTAAATGTAAAATAAATGTAATACCAACTTAGGTTAACTAAGTAAACAGTACAATTAAAACAGTTCTATTAAAACAAATAATTACTAAGATCTAGGTAATTGTTAGTCTCATTGTTATGGTTTTAAAGAAAAAAATGTGTAAAAAAAAGTTCTGCTTTTGTGAGTACGTGTATTTCTTTTAAATTACATAACCTTTTTATTTTATTATTTATATCTCTTTTAAATTTATATATTTTGTTAGTAAACTGGAAGAAATTCAGTTGAATAAAACCTTGTTCGTGTTCTTTACGTTAAACTCATATTTTTATAAAAGGTTCATCCGGTTTAAAGAAAGCACTAAGTTTAAATAAGACTGGAAATAACTAATTCAATATATAAATAGAAAAATGAAATAAATATAAGCTTTAAGTCTTAAGATAGTAATAATCAAAATGTAATAAATTATTTGTAGTTCAAATCTATGATAAACAGGCTTTCGAAATAGGCTCGACCAGAAAGATTAAATTGGAACGAAATTATAATCTCCGTGCCATTTTCAAAACAACCCCACAAAAGTAACGGTATCCTGCAGTTGGTTAAAATGACAATGTTGGTTGTAAGAAAAATGTAAAAGAAAATGCGCTTATCTGTTTATTTTGACCTGTTTTATTTAATTAAAAAAAAATTGGCTATAACTGGAAGAGAGCGTTATGTTTTGGGGATTGTTTAAAAAATAGAATGGAAATAAAGTTAGTTCCGTTTTAATTGTCTTTAATTGCGGCAAGCGCTAACAAAATCGAAAAATCACTGTTTACATTCGAAATGTTAACTTTTATAGGTTTACAGGTTTGCTGACAAGGCTGGGGGTGTTTAATACAATTATTTTACGAAATTGATTTTTTTCATTTAAAAATAAAATTATTTCTTTTTTAATAAAGTTTTATTTTAAAATATTTGTTTTTGTTTATTTATATAAAATTACGATAGTTGAATTGTATTCTTTCAATTATATTGGCAAGTAAAATATAAAAGATTAAAACGGAACGAAATTGAAATTTCCATTACATTTTCAATACAATCCCAAAACATAAAGCTTTGCTCGCCAATGAATTGTTTTGATAATATACGTAAAGTGAAATAAATCGAATATAAAATTAAATGAAAATATATTAAATAATTAAATGTTAAATAGATTTTGTAAATAGTACAGTTGAAATGATTAGAATATTTCTAATACGTAATAAGGTCGAGGTAATTAGTTAAAGAGATTTAATATAATGTGATATGCAAATGAGCATAAGTCATTCGATATGGGGGTGGTTTGTAGCCTAGTATATAAAGAAATTAGGCATAAATCCTTATGTCTCCTATAACAGAAACATCCTAAAATGGGTTCTAATGTTTCTCTATCAGGAGAGATCTACCCTCTTACCTCCTTTATATTTCGTTGATGATGGAGAGCTGTACACACAGACAGAAACACACAAACCCTATTACTTTATAAAAATATAGATATATATATATATATATATATATATATATACTTCTGTAGAAATATATTTTCTTATTATATATCAATCCTTATATAAGAAGCTCAATGTGATTACAGAGCAATATATAGAATAAATGACAAAATCTATATTCCAAAATTCATGATGTTGACCATCTTATAATTTATTCCTTTAAATCAGTTGACTTATACAATTCTTGACAGTATCTGTTTCGTAGCGCAAAATCAATCACTTAATTATTATATCAATTAGTGAATCTATTATGCTCCTAACTCATCAGAAGAAATAGCAACGATCAATCCGTTAAAAACAGGATTTGAAATGTGATTTGACATGGTGAAAGTCCGAAAATTGAAGAGAAGCTGAAGTTACCTTTATATTTTACCATTACACCATATTGCACCAGACAAAACATTGCAATTATCATGTATGTATGTATGCGTATATGTGTATGCATGTATGTATGTATGTATGTGTATATGTGTATGCATGTTTATATATGTACATGCATATGTATATGTATGTATGTCTATGTGTATGTATATGTATGTATATCTATGCGTATATATGTATGTGTGTATATATGTTTATGTCTTTATGTATATATATATGTTTGTATGGGTATGTATGTATATGTGTGTATATATGTATATATATGTATGTGTATGTATATGTAGGTATATGTATGTGTATGTGTGTATGTATATATGTATGTATGTATATATGTGTATGTATATGTATGTGTGCATGTATGTATATGTGTGTATGTATTTGTACATGTGTATGTATATGTATGTATGTATGTATGTATGTATGCATATGTGTATATATATGTATGTGTGTATGTATGTGTATGTATGTATATATATGCATATATGTGGGTATGTTTATATATATGTATGTGTATATGTGTGTATGTGTGTATGTGTATATATGCAGTACCCGCATTAAGCTGGTCTGCAGTTTGATTTGTTGCTGGCTATCTTGCTCCTGCTTGTTGCTGGATATCAACATTTTGAACCGAGAGAGAGACTAGCTGTCGTACAAAGCTAAATCTCTGGAATAACATCTTTGTACAGATACTTCCTCAGACATTTGTCAAAAAAAAAAAAGAAAAGAAAGAAAAGTCCTATTGGCGATGGCTGTCCATATAAACAGGAACAGAAGATATTATGCTAAACGACACCCACTCCAGCTCTGTTGCTGGAATGTGAGAACACTTATTGACAATGGTAAAAGACTAGAATGGAAGACTGCAATTTTGACTAAGGAATTGCAAAGATACAATATAGACACTGCCGCACTATCTGAGACACGTTTCGCAGGTGAGGATCAACTGGTTGAGCGCGAGTCAGGCTACACGATCTTCTGGTCTGGTAGAGCTGAAAAGGAGAGGCGTGAGGCTGGTGTTGGTTTTGCAGTTAAGAACTCCTTAATTGACAAGATCGAACAGCCAGTAGCCATAAATGATCGTGTAATGACATTGAGAATGCCCCTTGCTGCTGGTCGTTATATGAATGTTCTTTCTGTCTATGCACCGACTCTTACTTCGCCTGAAGACGATATTACGTCCTTTTATCATATGCTTAGATCTGTTATCACCGGTTTGCCAAGCGCTGAGAGTTTGGTGGTTCTTGGTGACTTCAATGCACGGGTTGGATCAGACAATGAGACTTGGTCTCCATTGGGTCCATATGGCATTGGTAGAGTCAATTCAAATGGTATGCTGCTTCTCCATCTCTGCAGTGAACTAAATCTTGTTACCACCAACACTTTTTCCCACCAGAAACACAAGGAGACCTGGTTCCATCCTCAATCTAAACATGGCCATTTGCTTGATTACATACTGTGTAGACGTGGTGATTTTGGAAATTTTTGCAAAGTTAGAGTAATGCATGGTGCTGACTGTGGTACTGATCATTTAATGGTCAGAGCTAAACTGAGAATTACAGTTCGCAAAAAAAGCCGTTTCAATGGTGTCAAAGTGCCTAAACGTATTGATGTTTCCAAATTGAAGGATCCAGTCATACGAAGTTCCTTGAAATCTGCTTTCAACCAGGTGGATTTCTCAGATTGTGACTGGGAGACAGTAAGAGATACAATATACCAAAAAGGTGTTGAAGTTCTTGGATTGAAGGTTCCCAGACATAGAGATTGGTTTGCTGATAATTTCGATCAAATTAAGCCTCAAATTGATAGAAAGCGAAAAGCTTATTTGAAACTTCTCAACTCTTCACCTCTGAACGAGCCAGCGCTCGCTGCCCACTTTTCTTCTGTTAGGAGTGAGGTTCAGTGTTGTGTGCGCCAAATAAAAAACAAATGGTGGTCTAACCTCTCCAGGGAGATACAGACTGCCTACGATCATAGAGATGTCAAGACATTCTACACTTTGCTTCATCAGGCTTATGGTCCGAAATCCTCTTCAACTACACCACTCCTGGCGAAGGACGGGAAAACCTTGCTGAAAACCTCAAATGAAATTAAGCATCGATGGCATGAACACTTTCATGATCTTTTTCATAACCCATCCAATGTTGATGTTGCTGCAATAGAAAGTATCCCTCAATGTTCCTTTTGTCCAGAACTTGATGTTGAACCGACTCTTGTGGAAACAGTTGACTGCATAAAACAGATAAACTCGAACAAAGCCCCTGGGCTGGATGGCATCCCTGTTGAGCTGCTGATACATGGTGGTGTCAATGTACATTGTGTGGTCCACTCTTTGATACTGTCAGTATGGCAGGGTGACCCGGTTGCCCAAGATTGGGTAGATGCCATCTTGGTTATGTCGTACAAAGAAAAGGGTACAAGATCTGATTGTGGAAATTATCGAGGTATCTCGCTGCTGAGTGTGGTTGGAAAGGTATTTGCACGGCTCTTGCTAAACCGATTGGAAAAGTATGTATGTCCTAATATCCTTCCAGAATCCCAGTCTGGTTTTAGAGGTGGGCGAGGAACTGTGGATATGGTGTTTTCTGCTAGACAGCTCTTGGAAAAATGTATTGAACAGCGTATGCCTCTTTGCCAGGTGTTTGTGGACTTAACCAAGGCGTTTGACACAGTCAACGTGAGGCTCTCTGGAAAGTGCTGGAAAAATTTGGCTGTACACCTGCTTTTACAGACAAGTTCAAGCAACTTCATCATAGTATGAAAGGTCACGTCAACTTCAATGGTCAGCTTTCGGAAGAATTCCCCATTGATAATGGTGTGAAGCAGGGTGATATAGCTGCACCAACATTGTTTTCGCTCTATTTGACTGCTGTGCTCTGGTATGGTTTCCACAATTGTGATATGGGTGTTTATATTAGATTCCGAACGACTGGAAAGGTTTTCAACCTCAGAAGATTCCAAGCCAAAACACTTGTTAGTGATGGACTTGTTAGGGAACTGTTGTATGCTGATGATGCTGACCTGGTAACACACTCCCCAGTAGATATGCAACTAGTGATGGATCTCTTTACAAATGCTTGTACCTGCTTCGGACTGACAGTTAGCATTAAGAAAACTAAAGTCATGTACACTCCCGCTCCCAATGATCTGTATGTGGAACCGGATATCTTTGTCCATGGAAAGCGTCTTGAAGTCGTAAAAACTTTTGTCTACCTTGGGAGTGCCTTATCAAATGATGGCACTCTTAATGCGGAAATAAGACAGAGAATCAGCAAGGCATCTAATGCTTTTGGAAGGCTACAAGATAAAGTCTGGTCTGACGGTGATCTGACTCTGACAACTAAAATTTCAGTATATCAAGCATGTGTAGTACCATCCCTACTCTATGCATCTGAAACTTGGATCTTGTACCGGACACATATAGAATTGTTCGAGAGGTTCCATCAGCACTATCATTCTATTCTTGGTTTAAAGTGGTATAGCTTTGTCCCTGATACATATGTCTTAAAAAAGGCCAAAACAACCAGTATTGCTACCATTGTTATTAAGAACCAGTTGCGTTATCGTCTCCCAAAACAGTTGTTCTATGGTGAGCTCTTTCTTGGAAAAAGACCCCAGCACAAGCCCAAAAAACGTTTTTGTGATAGCATCAAGAAGAGTCTGGTGAGCTTTCATATTCCTGTTGACAGTTGGGAGTCCCTAGCGTATGATCGCAAGCAGTGGAGGACACTGATATACAGGGGTGCAGAACACTATGAAGCAGCCAAAATAGATCGAGAGAAGCTTAAGAGAGCATGTAGAAAATGCCAAACCTTGCCGCCCAACCATGAGGATCTCTGGATCTGTAAGGTGTATGATCGGGCTCTGTTGTCAAAGGCAGGTTTGGTTAATCACATGAAAGCCCACGATAATACAGGTTCCGCTGCTGTTAGTCTCATACAAATCAGCGAGCGTTTTCAGTGTCATGTCTGCTTGAGGGTGTGCAAGTCACTGGCAGGGCTAAAAAGTCATATTCGGGCACATGGACTTTAAGTGACTGAGGGAGTGGCTCTCGTCTGACAAGACGTTGCAATCATCATATATATGTATGTATACCAATGACCGTCTTCAGTGTCATGTCTACTTGCAGGTGTGCAATTCGCTGGCAGGACCAAAAAGTCATCTTCAGGCACATGGACTTTCAATGACTGAGGGAGTGGCACTCGTCTAACAAAACGTTGCAATCATCATACATATATAAATATATATATATATATATATATATATATATATATATATATATATATATATATGATTACCTCATTTAATCACATAAATTAATGTACGAAAGTATAATTTTATGCGTAAACTTTAAATATTTACTTCAACAGTACTCAATACATAGGTAGAGCTAGGTAGTAAGTTATAAAATATATCTGGCGATTAGGCTACACAGAATATTCTGCATTTCATCCACGCTAGGATTCATCAGCCTTATGCGAAGCATTGTGGGTGTCTCGTGTTTTTATATCCGCACCTTCTATTGAGTTTTTAGTTAGCCAAATAGCTTTCTAGTTTCCACCACACTCTTCCTAATCATCCAATGAGCAGGCACTTACAGGACAAAGGCCCAGTTGACTTGCAGTTCAACACTTCCTTTGTGCATGATATTTATCGGGGAGGGCAAATATCTAGTCATTTGGCCTATTTTAAATCTAGGTGTAGTTAAGTGTGTGTTTTTTTGTTTTTTTTTTGTTAATATTATGTTAGTTTATATATATATATATATATATATATATATATATATATATATATATGTATATATATGATGATTAATGTATGTGTATGTTTATTTTATTTATTTATTTTCTATTGTTATTGTTAATTTATAAAACTATTTTGTATCGTTATCCTAGAGTAAAGTTTATTCTGTGAACACAATTGTTCACTATTTCTCTCCTACAGTTTAATAAATGTTTGGGTTCTTTAAAGTATAGGATAGCAAATTTTTCATGAAGGCATAATCTACATGGATCGTCTAGGTCTCGACATGTGTTTGCTTGTCTTACTATTTTCCATTCTACTACCGGCGAATGTCCGCTTTGTTGGAGTTCTCAGTATTTGTTTGCTAGTGTTCTTTTCATTCAGTGTGTTTTTTTTTATTTTTGAATGTACTTCTGTGGTCATAATATCGGGTTTGGAAATCTAAGGAAGTCATACCTACGTAATAGTTCTTGTTATTCGGGTTTTCTTTTGCAAATATTGTGCTTTTGGTTATTTTGAAGTGGGCAAAGTGTGCGTGATCTGCAGTTGTATTTATCTTGTTCATTATTAGTATTTTTATTTATATTTCTACTATGGTTGTCGTTGTCTGGAATTGTTTTTATTATTATTATTATTATTATTATTATTACTATTATTACTATTATTATTATTATTATTATTATTATTATTTCTACGAGTTGCATATGTGTCCTTTGTGTTAGTTTTATTTTTGTCATGGTGTCCACTTTTTTATTCTTTATTTTGTTGTTGTTTTCATTGCTTTTATTTAATATTTTGTTACTATGTGCTTTAATTATCATCTCTAAATTTTCGCAGCAGCTGTACGATAACTTTAGGTTATTTTTATTGAAAATATTGTGTAAGTGGAAGTGCTTTTCGATGAGATCTAGAAATTTCTTGCCAAGTTTTGTTTTTAACATTTGATTGTATGGCGCTGTATACCAAATTATATTTCTTTTTCTTCTATTTTTAATTTTATTGTTATTGGTGTTTTGTTGCTTATATTTGATCATTGGTGTTTTGTTGCCTATATTTGATATTTGTATCCACTATTTTAGGGCTGTTTTGTAGATATTGATTGGCCTGTTAAATACATTTCATCGCTTGAGTTATTGCTGAGTCTATTACGTTACGTCGAGGAAGTTTGCTATTTTTATGTTAGCTAGTACGTCTACTTTTAGGCCTAAGTTTTCATTTCCTTGTGTATGATTTTCTTGTTATCCCCCTTGACTTTGTTGGGGTCTTTTATTATAGCTAGTCCATCATCTCTATATAGGCTGATATCCGTAGTATCGAATATGCTTGTGAGAGTATATAGAATGAATAATCCCACAAGATCTGATGCCTCTGCAGAATCCAGACCACCCATCGCCAAATCAAACGAATTTGTCATTTTAGTTTTTATCCATTGGTTATTGTTATTTACTAGAACTGATTTTCTACATTTTTTAATAATGTGTATTTCTTCCGAGGATATATAACTGTATGTCTCGGCAAACTCCAGGGCAATGTTGAAAAGTTCTTTGAATATCGAGGGATAGAAGTCTATGATGTTGAACTGTATAAACGTTGATTTATTTTTGTTTTCAATATTTTTAAACCAAGTGATTGCTTCGGCAGTATTTGTCCACTGGTTTAGTTCTAGGTCTTGTTTCATTTGTTTGTTTACTCTAGAAAGTATTCCTTTGCTAATTCGACCTATTTCTGGTTTGGTTGGGTTTATCAAGCGAGTGTTGGGGTTATTATTGAAGTCACTTTTGTGGTCTTTGAGCAGAATGTATGTTTCTCTAGGTTTCAATTTGGCAACTTTATCACTAATCTTTAATTATCGATATATCTCACAGAAGAGATGTTGCGAGTGTGTCTCTGCTTTATCGTTATTTTCATGGAAAGTGTTCGCCTGAGCTTCAATCTACGTTCCCCCTTGCCAAACTTTCACATGAAACACTCGTCTGGCTGAAAACACTGTCAATAATTCCCTCAACTCTTTATCTGTGCCTAAACCTAAACGTAAATCAAAGCTTCTTTTTTTTTTACACAGTGGTCACCACTTATCAAGGCCCAGAAGCCACTCAGGGATAAGGGTTATTGCAAGTACATTACGTTAGTGTGGAGATTTGATGAAGTCTTTACTTAAGGGGGCAGTTCATTAAGAATTTGTTAACGTTGGACTTGAAGACATCCAAGTTGTAGTCAGGTTGGAAGCAGGCAGACGGAACAGAGTTCCACAGGCGCGCAGTTCTAAGAAGCTTTGTTCATGGAATCCACGTTTTGATTTAGGCACAGATATAGAGTGGGGGAATTTTTCACAGTGGATTCAGCTAGACGGGTGTTTTCGTGAAAGATTGGCGAGGGGGGGACCAGAGATTGGAGTTCAGACGAGCACCTGCCATGGAAATAACGATAAAACAAGGATAGGCTCGCAAAGTCTCTTCTGTGGGAGAGAGGTTGCAGGGTAGAGAAAAGGGCATCCCCCACTAAGCAACGAAGTCTTTTTTGTACTCTGTCAAGGCAAGATAGGCTGTTTTTAGCAGCTCCTGCCCAGATATGGCAACAGTATTCCATCCTTGGACGTACTTGGCTTTTATATAGATAGAGAATTGCATTAGTAGTGAGATATCTTCTGGAGCAGTAGAAGGATCCCACCATCTTTCCAGCAACCTTGGCAACAGACTTGATGTACGTGTTCCATTTCAGATCAGGAGTAAAGGTCAAACCCAGAAGCTTGTCAAAACACGGGGCCTCACCCAGACGAGAGCCATCCATCACATTTGATGCCAGATGGGGATCAGAGCGTTGATGATGTAAGGATAGGAGTTTGGTTGTGGATGCATTAAAGGTAACCAGCCACATTTTCACCCACTGAACCACACGCTTGAGATCAGAGGAGAGAGAATCAGAGAGAACTTTGTCATTTACAGCCTTTAATGTGTTGCCGTAGATGGCCTCCGATTTTTGTCCATCTACCACTACTCTTATGAGCCTATCGGAGAGAAATGATTTAATGATTGAGAAAACATTTCCAGTTATACCGTAGCTGGAAATCTTGTGAAGTAGACCCTTATGCCATACCTTGCCATAAGGCCTTTGATATATCAAGAGCAATTGCCCAAGAAAGGAAGCATTTGTCAAGAGATTCACTAATCCTGTGAGATATAACCGTCAGCACATCTGCGGTAGATTTTGCAGAGTGGAAACCATATTGTGTATCACTAAGAAGGTTGTTTCTGCTGAGGTGGTTGACTATTTCTCTATTTGATATGGATTCCAGAAACTTACTCATAACACACAGGAGACTTATTGGTCTGTACTGAGAGGGAGATGACTTATCACCTGAATTCTTAAATACAGGGCAAACTGATGAGGTCTTCCAGGGAGTTGGAAAGCACTTCTCCTTAAGGCAGCGCTTAGACAGTTTCGTAAGTATGGGAGCAAGTTCTGGTTGAAGCTTTTTTAACACTATAACTGGGATGCCGTCAGGGCCAGTTGCTTTACTGGAATCAAGGTTCTTGATTAGCTTGGCGACCTCATGCACGGATATTTGTATGTTACCTAGCGTATTCTGTGTTATAGGAGGAAATATGGGGAGTTGATGGCCTTCGTCGCATAGGGTAGAATTAGCTGCAAAGTTCTTTGCAAATAGTTTGGCCTTGTCTGACGCTGACGAGATGATAATGATTGGGATAGAATGCACACTTCTGTTCAGGATCCTATTTGTTATTTGCCAAAACTGGTGGAAACCAAGCCGCTGATCAGCTACCTTGGATTTAACAGACTGGGCATATAGCTCTCTTGCATTTTTTATTACTCTTTTACAGTGGTTGCTGGCAGTCCTGAAAGCAGCTTTAGTCTCAGTGCATCTATTACATTGGTAGCTAAAGTGATTTCTGTGCGCGATAGCAGCAGCACATTCTGGGGAAACCATGGCTGGCTGTTAGGTTTTTGTTGGAATTTTTTAGATGGTATGAATTGGTTTATGCCTACAATTAACCATTCGGTCAGATCTGATACTATAGAGGACACTTCCTTTTTAAACATGGAGTGCAGAGGTAAATCAGATATGAATGTACGGAAGTTATCCCAGTCAGCCATAGAGTATCGGTATACAGTACGGTGGAGGGGTACATCTGAGGACTTATTACATTTCATTTTTATCTTAACTGATACGATGGAGTGGTCGGAGGATCCTAGAGGAGAATGAACAGAACATGAACATAGCTCAGGGGAAGTTGAGAGAAAAAGGTCTAGGAGGCTTGCATATTGACCGGGTGTATTGGGCACACGGGTGGGTTCGCAAACAATCTGAGTGAGGTCATAAGCAATGGCAAAATCATGACAAAACCTCACTTCACCGTCTGTCTTATTTGAATGGGTCAGCCATTCCACGTTATGGACGTTGAAGTCACTACAGATGTGGATGTTAGTCGAGGGATGTGCAGACAGTATGTGGTCTATTTTCTCAGATATGCTCTTAAAGATAGTAACTCCGCTGTTGTGGGGCCGATAAAGGGCAAATATAAATGCAGTGGTGTTAGCAAGTGCAACCCTGTTCTTAGAACTGCACGCCTGTGGAATTGTCTTCTATTTTCCTGCTTTCCAGCTGTCTATAATATGGTTGTCTTCAAGTCCAATGTGAACAAGTTTCTGATGAGCCGTTACATTTAAGTTAACAAATTTACTGAACTTCCATTACTAGCGATTACTATATTGTCCTTTTGACTACTATACACTCTTTAACCCTTATCCTTGAGTGGCCTCTCGGCCTATGTAAAAAAGAATATCTATCTATCTATCTATATATATATATATATATATAAGAATTGCTCTAAAAATGAAGATCAATTTAAAACAATTTGCATTCAGTTTGCATGACCAGAGTGGGAGTAGAAGCTATACTAATCAATTTAGATCAGCCCAAGGCTTTTGGTTGGGTGGATCGATGATGTATGTTCGATGATCCACCCAATCAAGAGGGATTTTTTTCTAGAGGCTGGGATCTGTTCTAGAGGCTGCCGGTTTTAATCCGGGCTTTCACAGACAAGGTTCTTAAGCAAATCAATGGCCCCCCACGATGCACCTTACGCACAGAAACTGGACCTTGGTTGGGTCATAGTGAGTAACGTCTGCTTAGGAAGGACTCTAAAAATAATATATATATATCAGAATCTTGAGGTGAATAGGAACACAGATTATTGAATCATGCGGTACAAAATATTTTTAGGAAGTAATATTTTTATATAAACAATCCCAACTAAAAAGAGAATAGCTCAATTATACTTGATAGAGCAAATGAAATTTATAGTTTTTTTGTTTTTTTTTATATTAAAATTTCATTCAGAAAAATATAATTTTTCCAAACAAAAATTTATTATTTGAACAAAGAATACAGTTCAGAGTTTTTCCTTAATCCATGGATTTTCGATGTAGGCTCATCTCCTTAGCAGAAAAGTCATTAGCAAAATATTAAATCTGGTTTGATATAGTTTTGCTATTCAGCACATACAAAGAAAATATATTAAAGATTAAATCTTTTTAATGGACGGAGAGAAAGAAAATAAAGGTTGAAAACAAAAGAATATGAAATTATGGTATTCGAGTATAGTCGTAATCCTTGGATGGTGTGGGATGATGTTGTTAGAATCCAAGTTTGTTGAAGAAATCCACATTGAAGGCAAATTCCATTTTTTTTATGATAAACCTTTCTTGGTCCTTAGTAATGATCCTTTCTGGAATGGATGATCAAAGATTCATTTAGCCTCATTTTTTAGGTGATGTAATCCCTGTGTGAGGTATTATTGATTACAAATCTCCGTAATATTTTTGATAGTTGGAAATTTTCAAATCAGATATTTTAAGGATGAATTTAAAATAAAGATAAAATAAAATAAAAGTCAAAAAAGATACAAAGATAAAAATATAAAATATATAATAAACAGTAAATTTTAACGCAATTTTTCCGTGTCCCTTATTAAATGAAGGAGAGAAAAAATGAATTGGAATTTATCAGTTTCAACCCAGCTGTAGTCAGTTGTTCTAGTTTTGTTTGTGGAAAAAAATATTGGGTCATGTCCTGTGGAAAAGGGTATCTTGGGTTCTTGAAAGGTAGTGGAGTGACCCAGTTGTGGTTGCTGTCTTTTTCGACTTGTTGTTCCATGATGTTGAGAAAGGTAGTATCTCTGATGGAAGGGACTACCTTTTCGTCATCCCTGGTTCGTTGAAAAAAAATTGTGACCCAAGTGTCCTTCCTTGTTGTAGGAAGACTTATAGCTCCAACCTTACCTGTAGACTTCCTTAACCTGAAGTGTGTTTGGGCAGGGCTTGAAAAATGTGGGTCGTCCCCATTTGCTGATGAAGGTGTGAAGGGTAATTACTGTGAGAGGTTTGTGAGTTCTTCCTAAGCAGACGTTACCGACTATGATCAAACCAAGGTCCAGTTTCTGCATGTAAGGTGCATCGTGGGGGCTTATGAACCTTGATGATGTCACGTCTTAATAGAAGCATTATTGGAGTCTTTAGTTCGAAGGTAGGGATAAGATGGGTTATTCTTCTTAGGTGTGAGAAATGAAGAGCTGTCTCAGGGGTAGGGATATTAGCCCTGTCGTCTGGTATTTTATCACATTCGATGAGATTGGGGAATGGAGTGACCCAATTGATCAAAGATTCATTTAGCCTTATTTTTTAGGTGTGTGTGAGGTATTATAGATTCATACTGTCTGAGTGCCTTTATGAAGGCTTGGGATGCACACCAGCATCACTATCGGCATATGCAGAAACCCTGGCACCAAGAAAGGCAATTCCACACAGGGTTGGTCCACTCGCCCCAATCCTCAATTTGCACAGGAAGGGTTCCAACATGATGACATAAAGTAGGGGAAACAGTGGACAACCTTGATGTACTGACCAAAAGATAGTGATAGGTTTTGAGCACACAGAAATCTATCTGTGAAAGCCCGGATTAAAACCGGCAGCCTCTAGAATATCCCAGGAAATGATGATCCATCCGATCAAAAGCCTTGGACTGATCTAAATTGATTAGTGCAGCTTCTACTCCCACTATGATAATGCAAACTAGATTCAGATTGTTTTAAATTGATCACCATTTTTACAGCATAGTTTTGCTCAGATTCAATCTTTGGTTAGTAAGAACAACATGCAACCCGTTCACAAGAATGCATACCAAAATCTTTAACTCTGTATTTAGCAGAGTTATGCACCTATAATCGTTGAGACTTTCTTCTTTCATAACCTGATCCAGGATGTAACCCATGTCAAAGCAATCATTCAACACACCTGTCAGAATGGGAATGACTATGTGTGACAGCCTCAAGAACAATTCGTAAGTCAGACCATTAAGTCCTTGAAATTTGTTGTAGCTGCAACTATCTTACACTCTCTAATCTGGTCATCACAATTAGCCACTCGAGCTAGCCCTAGGTGGGGGAGTCGGACAAATAGTTGCTAAACTCCTGGTCATCACAATTAGCCACTCGAGCTAGCCCTAGGTGGGGGAGTCGGACAAATAGTTGCTAAACTCCTGGTCATCACAATTAGCCACTCGAGCTAGCCTTAGGTGGGGGAGTCGGACAAATAGTTGCTAAACTCCTGGTCATCACAATTAGCCACTCGAGCTAACCCTAGGTG
Source organism: Euprymna scolopes (assembly GCF_053919585.1). NCBI lineage: Eukaryota > Metazoa > Mollusca > Cephalopoda > Sepiida > Sepiolidae > Euprymna > Euprymna scolopes. The sequence continues at coordinate 19,583,008 of NC_136520.1, forward strand.
GGGGAGTCGGACAAATAGTTGCTAAACTCCTGGTCATCACAATTAGCCACTCGAGCTAGCCCTAGGTGAGGGAGTCAGACAAATAGTTGCTAAACTCCTGGTCATCACAATTAGCCACTCGAGCTAGCCCTAGGTGGGGGAGTCGGACAAATAGTTGCTAAACTCCTGGTCATCACAATTAGCCACTCGAGCTAGCCCTAGGTGAGGGAGTCAGACAAATAGTTGCTAAACTCCTGGTCATCACAATTAGCCACTCGAGCTAGCCCTAGGTGGGGGAGTCGGACAAATAGTTGCTAAACTCCTGGTCATCACAATTAGCCACTCGAGCTAGCCCTAGGTGGGGGAGTCAGACAAATAGTTGCTAAACTCCTGGTCATCACAATTAGCCACTCGAGCTAGCCCTGGGTGGGGGAGTCGGACAAATAGTTGCTAAACTCCTGGTCATCACAATTAGCCACTCGAGCTAGCCCTAGGTGGGGGAGTCGGACAAATAGTTGCTAAACTCCTGGTCATCACAATTAGCCACTCGAGCTAGCCTTAGGTGGGGGAGTCGGACAAATAGTTGCTAAACTCCTGGTCATCACAATTAGCCACTCGAGCTAACCCTAGGTGGGGGAGTCGGACAAATAGTTGCTAAACTCCTGGTCATCACAATTAGCCACTCGAGCTAGCCCTAGGTGAGGGAGTCAGACAAATAGTTGCTAAACTCCTGGTCATCACAATTAGCCACTCGAGCTAGCCCTAGGTGGGGGAGTCGGACAAATAGTTGCTAAACTCCTGGTCATCACAATTAGCCACTCGAGCTAGCCCTAGGTGAGGGAGTCAGACAAATAGTTGCTAAACTCCTGGTCATCACAATTAGCCACTCGAGCTAGCCCTAGGTGGGGGAGTCGGACAAATAGTTGCTAAACTCCTGGTCATCACAATTAGCCACTCGAGCTAGCCCTAGGTGGGGGAGTCAGACAAATAGTTGCTAAACTCCTGGTCATCACAATTAGCCACTCGAGCTAGCCCTGGGTGGGGGAGTCGGACAAATAGTTGCTAAACTCCTGGTCATCACAATTAGCCACTCGAGCTAACCCTACGTGGGGGAGTCGGACAAATAGTTGCTAAACTCCTGGTCATCAAAATTAGCCACTCGAGCAAGCCCTAGGTGGGGGAGTCGGACAAATAGTTGCTAAACTCCTGGTCATCACAATTAGCCACTCGAGCTAACCCTAGGTGGGGGAGTCGGACAAATAGTTGCTAAACTCCTGGTCATCACAATTAGCCACTCGAGCTAGCCCTAGGTGGGGGAGTCGGACAAATAGTTGCTAAACTCCTGGTCATCACAATTAGCCACTCGAGCTAGCCCTAGGTGGGGGAGTCAGACAAATAGTTGCTAAACTCCTGGTCATCACAATTAGCCACTCGAGCTAGCCCTAGGTGGGGGAGTCAGACAAATAGTTGCTAAACTCCTGGTCATCACAATTAGCCACTCGAGCTAGCCCTAGGTGGGGGAGTCGGACAAATAGTTGCTAAACTCCTGGTCATCACAATTAGCCACTCGAGCTAACCCTAGGTGGGGGAGTCGGACAAATAGTTGCTAAACTCCTGGTCATCACAATTAGCCACTCGAGCTAGCCCTAGGTGAGGGAGTCGGACAAATAGTTGCTAAACTCCTGGTCATCACAATTAGCCACTCGAGCTAGCCCTAGGTGGGGGAGTCAGACAAATAGTTGCTAAACTCCTGGTCATCACAATTAGCCACTCGAGCTAGCCCTAGGTGGGGGAGTCAGACAAATAGTTGCTAAACTCCTAGTCATCACAATTAGCCACTCGAGCTAGCCCTAGGTGGGGGAGTCGGACAAATAGTTGCTAAACTCCTGGTCATCACAATTAGCCACTCGAGCTAACCCTACGTGGGGGAGTCGGACAAATAGTTGCTAAACTCCTGGTCATCACAATTAGCCACTCGAGCTAGCCCTAGGTGGGGGAGTCAGACAAATAGTTGCTAAACTCCTGGTCATCACAATTAGCCACTCGAGCTAACCCTAGGTGGGGGAGTCGGACAAATAGTTGCTAAACTCCTGGTCATCACAATTAGCCACTCAAGCTAGCCCTAGGTGGGGAAGTCAGACAAATAGTTGCTAAACTCCTGGTCATCACAATTAGCCACTCGAGCTAGCCCTAGGTGGGGGAGTCGGACAAATAGTTGCTAAACTCCTGGTCATCACAATTAGCCACTCGAGCTAGCCCTAGGTGGGGGAGTCAGACAAATAGTTGCTAAACTCCTGGTCATCACAATTAGCCACTCGAGCTAGCCCTAGGTGGGGGAGTCAGACAAATAGTTGCTAAACTCCTGGTCATCACAATTAGCCACTCGAGCTAGCCCTAGGTGGGGGAGTGAGACAAATAGTTGCTAAACTCCTGGTCATCACAATAAGCCACTCGAGCTAGCCCTAGGTGGGGGAGTCAGACAAATAGTTGCTAAACTCCTGGTCATCACAATTAGCCACTCGAGCTAGCCCTAGGTGGGGGAGTCAGACAAATAGTTGCTAAACTCCTGGTCATCACAATTAGCCACTCGAGCTAGCCCTAGGTGGGGGAGTCAGACAAATAGTTGCTAAACTCCTGGTCATCACAATTAGCCACTCGAGCTAACCCTAGGTGGGGGAGTCGGACAAATAGTTGCTAAACTCCTGGTCATCACAATTAGCCACTCGAGCTAGCCCTAGGTGGGGGAGTCAGACAAATAGTTGCTAAACTCCTGGTCATCACAATTAGCCACTCGAGCTAGCCCTAGGTGGGGGAGTCAGACAAATAGTTGCTAAACTCCTGGTCATCACAATTAGCCACTCGAGCTAGCCCTAGGTGGGGGAGTCGGACAAATAGTTGCTAAACTCCTGGTCATCACAATTAGCCACTCGAGCTAACCCTAGGTGGGGGAGTCGGACAAATAGTTGCTAAACTCCTGGTCATCACAATTAGCCACTCGAGCTAGCCCTAGGTGAGGGAGTCGGACAAATAGTTGCTAAACTCCTGGTCATCACAATTAGCCACTCGAGCTAGCCCTAGGTGGGGGAGTCGGACAAATAGTTGCTAAACTCCTGGTCATCACAATTAGCCACTCGAGCTAGCCCTAGGTGGGGGAGTCAGACAAATAGTTGCTAAACTCCTGGTCATCACAATTAGCCACTCGAGCTAGCCCTAGGTATGGGAGTCAGACAAATAGTTGCTAAACTCCTAGTCATCACAATTAGCCACTCGAGCTAGCCCTAGGTGGGGGAGTCGGACAAATAGTTGCTAAACTCCTGGTCATCACAATTAGCCACTCGAGCTAACCCTACGTGGGGGAGTCGGACAAATAGTTGCTAAACTCCTGGTCATCACAATTAGCCACTCGAGCTAGCCCTAGGTGGGGGAGTCAGACAAATAGTTGCTAAACTCCTGGTCATCACAATTAGCCACTCGAGCTAACCCTAGGTGGGGGAGTCGGACAAATAGTTGCTAAACTCCTGGTCATCACAATTAGCCACTCAAGCTAGCCCTAGGTGGGGAAGTCAGACAAATAGTTGCTAAACTCCTGGTCATCACAATTAGCCACTCGAGCTAGCCCTAGGTGGGGGAGTCAGACAAATAGTTGCTAAACTCCTGGTCATCACAATTAGCCACTCGAGCTAGCCCTAGGTGGGGGAGTCAGACAAATAGTTGCTAAACTCCTGGTCATCACAATTAGCCACTCGAGCTAACCCTAGGTGGGGGAGTCGGACAAATAGTTGCTAAACTCCTGGTCATCACAATTAGCCACTCGAGCTAGCCCTAGGTGGGGGAGTCAGACAAATAGTTGCTAAACTCCTGGTCATCACAATTAGCCACTCGAGCTAGCCCTAGGTGGGGGAGTCAGACAAATAGTTGCTAAACTCCTGGTCATCACAATTAGCCACTCGAGCTAGCCCTAGGTGGGGGAGTCAGACAAATAGTTGCTAAACTCCTGGTCATCACAATTAGCCACTCGAGCTAGCCCTAGGTGGGGGAGTCAGACAAATAGTTGCTAAACTCCTGGTCATCACAATTAGCCACTCGAGCTAACCCTACGTGGGGGAGTCGGACAAATAGTTGCTAAACTCCTGGTCATCACAATTAGCCACTCGAGCTAGCCCTAGGTGAGGGAGTCGGACAAATAGTTGCTAAACTCCTGGTCATCACAATTAGCCACTCGAGCTAGCCCTAGGTGGGGGAGTCAGACAAATAGTTGCTAAACTCCTGGTCATCACAATTAGCCACTCGAGCTAGCCCTAGGTGGGGGAGTCGGACAAATAGTTGCTAAACTCCTGGTCATCACAATTAGCCACTCGAGCTAGCCCTAGGTGGCGGAGTCAGACAAATAGTTGCTAAACTCCTGGTCATCACAATTAGCCACTCGAGCTAGCCCTAGGTGGGGGAGTCGGACAAATAGTTGCTAAACTCCTGGTCATCACAATTAGCAACTCGAGCTAGCCCTAGGTGGGGGAGTCAGACAAATAGTTGCTAAACTCCTGGTCATCACAATTAGCCACTCGAGCTAGCTCTAGGTGGGGGAGTCAGACAAATAGTTGCTAAACTCCTGGTCATCACAATTAGCCACTCGAGCTAGCCCTAGGTGGGGGAGTCAGACAAATAGTTGCTAAACTCCTGGTCATCACAATTAGCCACTCGAGCTAGCCCTAGGTGGGGGAGTCAGACAAATAGTTGCTAAACTCCTGGTCATCACAATTAGCCACTCGAGCTAGCCCTAGTTGGGGGAGTCGGACAAATAGTTGCTAAACTCCTGGTCATCACAATTAGCCACTCGAGCTAACCCTAGGTGCGGGGAGTCGGACAAATAGTTGCTAAACTCCTGGTCATCACAATTAGCCACTCGAGCTAGCCCTAGGTGGGGGAGTCAGACAAATAGTTGCTAAACTCCTGGTCATCACAATTAGCCACTCGAGCTAGCCCTAGGTGGGGGAGTCAGACAAATAGTTGCTAAACTCCTGGTCATCACAATTAGCCACTCGAGCTCGCCCTAGGTGGGGGAGTCAGACAAATAGTTGCTAAACTCCTGGTCATCACAATTAGCCACTCGAGCTAGCCCTAGGTGGGGGAGTCGGACAAATAGTTGCTAAACTCCTGGTCATCACAATTAGCCACTCGAGCTAGCCCTAGGTGGGGGAGTCAGACAAATAGTTGCTAAACTCCTGGTCATCACAATTAGCCACTCGAGCTAGCCCTAGGTGGGGGAGTCGGACAAATAGTTGCTAAACTCCTGGTCATCACAATTAGCCACTCGAGCTAGACCTTGGTGGGGGAGTCAGACAAATAGTTGCTAAACTCCTGGTCATCACAATTAGCCACTCGAGCTAGCCCTAGGTGGGGGAGTCAGACAAATAGTTGCTAAACTCCTGGTCATCACTATTAGCCACTCGAGCTAGCCCTAGGTGGGGGAGTCAGACAAATAGTTGCTAAACTCCTGGTCATCACAATTAGCCACTCGAGCTAGCCCTAGGTGGGGGAGTCGGACAAATAGTTGCTAAACTCCTGGTCATCACAATTAGCCACTCGAGCTAGCCCTAGGTGGGGGAGTCAGACAAATAGTTGCTAAGCTCCTGGTCATCACAATTAGACATTCGAGCTAGCCCTAGGTGGGGGAGTCAGACAAATAGTTGCTAAACTCCTGGTCATCACAATTAGCCACTCGAGCTAGCCCTAGGTGGGGGAGTCGGACAAATAGTTGCTAAACTCCTGGTCATCACAATTAGCCACTCGAGCTAGCCCTAGGTGGGGGAGTCGGACAAATAGTTGCTAAACTCCTGGTCATCACAATTAGCCACTCGAGCTAGCCCTAGGTGGGGGAGTCGGACAAATAGTTGCTAAACTCCTGGTCATCACAATTAGCCACTCGAGCTAGCCCTAGGTGGGGGAGTCGGACAAATAGTTGCTAAACTCCTGGTCATCACAATTAGCCACTCGAGCTAGCCCTAGGTGGGGGAGTCGGACAAATAGTTGCTAAACTCCTGGTCATCACAATTAGCCACTCGAGCTAGCCCTAGGTGGGGGAGTCGGACAAATAGTTGCTAAACTCCTGGTCATCACAATTAGCCACTCGAGCTAGCCCTAGGTGGGGGAGTCGGACAAATAGTTGCTAAACTCCTTGTCATCACAATTAGCCACTCGAGCTAGCCCTAGGTGGGGGAGTCGGACAAATAGTTGCTAAACTCCTGGTCATCACAATTAGCCACTCGAGCTAGCCCTAGGTGGGGGAGTCAGACAAATAGTTGCTAAACTCCTGGTCATCACAATTAGCCACTCGAGCTAGCCCTAGGTGGGAGAGTCAGGTAAATAGTTGCTAAACTCCTGGTCATCACAATTAGCCACTCGAGCTAGCCCTAGGTGGGGGAGTCAGACAAATAGTTGCTAAACTCCTGGTCATCACAATTAGCCACTCGAGCTAGCCCTAGGTGGGGGAGTCAGACAAATAGTTGCTAAACTCCTGGTCATCACAATTAGCCACTCGAGCTAGCCCTAGGTGGGGGAGTCAGACAAATAGTTGCTAAACTCCTGGTCATCACAATAAGCCACTCGAGCTAGCCCCAGGTGGGGGAGTCAGACAAATAGTTGCTAAACTCCTGGTCATCACAATTAGCCACTCGAGCTAGCCCTAGGTGGGGGAGTCAGACAAATAGTTGCTAAACTCCTGGTCATCACAATTAGCCACTCGAGCTAGCCCTAGGTGGGGGAGTCGGACAAATAGTTGCTAAACTCCTGGTCATCACAATTAGCCACTCGAGCTAGACCTTGGTGGGGGAGTCAGACAAATAGTTGCTAAACTCCTGGTCATCACAATTAGCCACTCGAGCTAGCCCTAGGTGGGGGAGTCAGACAAATAGTTGCTAAACTCCTGGTCATCACTATTAGCCACTCGAGCTAGCCCTAGGTGGGGGAGTCAGACAAATAGTTGCTAAACTCCTGGTCATCACAATTAGCCACTCGAGCTAGCCCTAGGTGGGGGAGTCAGACAAATAGTTGCTAAACTCCTGGTCATCACAATTAGCCACTCGAGCTAGCCCTAGGTGGGGGAGTCAGACAAATAGTTGCTAAACTCCTGGTCATCACAATAAGCCACTCGAGCTAGCCCCAGGTGGGGGAGTCAGACAAATAGTTGCTAAACTCCTGGTCATCACAATTAGCCACTCGAGCTAGCCCTAGGTGGGGGAGTCAGACAAATAGTTGCTAAACTCCTGGTCATCACAATTAGCCACTCGAGCTAGCCCTAGGTGGGGGAGTCGGACAAATAGTTGCTAAACTCCTGGTCATCACAATTAGCCACTCGAGCTAGACCTTGGTGGGGGAGTCAGACAAATAGTTGCTAAACTCCTGGTCATCACAATTAGCCACTCGAGCTAGCCCTAGGTGGGGGAGTCAGACAAATAGTTGCTAAACTCCTGGTCATCACTATTAGCCACTCGAGCTAGCCCTAGGTGGGGGAGTCAGACAAATAGTTGCTAAACTCCTGGTCACCACAATTAGCCACTCGAGCTAGCCCTAGGTGGGGGAGTCGGACAAATAGTTGCTAAACTCCTGGTCATCACAATTAGCCACTCGAGCTAGCCCTAGGTGGGGGAGTCAGACAAATAGTTGCTAAACTCCTGGTCATCACAATTAGCCACTCGAGCTAGCCCTAGGTGGGGGAGTCAGACAAATAGTTGCTAAACTCCTGGTCATCACAATTAGCCACTCGAGCTAGCCCTAGGTGGGGGAGTCAGACAAATAGTTGCTAAACTCCTTGTCATCACAATTAGCCACTCGAGCTAGCCCTAGGTGGGTGAGTCGGACAAATAGTTGCTAAACTCCTGGTCATCACAATTAGCCACTCGAGCTAGCCCTAGGTGGGGGAGTCAGACAAATAGTTGCTAAACTCCTGGTCATCACAATTAGCCACTCGAGCTAGCCCTAGGTGGGGGAGTCAGACAAATAGTTGCTAAGTTCCTGGTCATCACAATTAGACATTCGAGCTAGCCCTAGGTGGGGGAGTCGGACAAATAGTTGCTAAACTCCTGGTCATCACAATTAGCCACTCGAGCTAGCCCTAGGTGGGGGAGTCGGACAAATAGTTGCTAAACTCCTTGTCATCACAATTAGCCACTCGAGCTAGCCCTAGGTGGGGGAGTCGGACAAATAGTTGCTAAACTCCTGGTCATCACAATTAGCCACTCGAGCTAGCCCTAGGTGGGGGAGTCAGACAAATAGTTGCTAAACTCCTGGTCATCACAATTAGCCACTCGAGCTAGCCCTAGGTGGGAGAGTCAGGTAAATAGTTGCTAAACTCCTGGTCATCACAATTAGCCACTCGAGCTAGCCCTAGGTGGGGGAGTCAGACAAATAGTTGCTAAACTCCTGGTCATCACAATTAGCCACTCGAGCTAGCCCTAGGTGGGGGAGTCAGACAAATAGTTGCTAAACTCCTGGTCATCACAATTAGCCACTCGAGCTAGCCCTAGGTGGGGGAGTCAGACAAATAGTTGCTAAACTCCTGGTCATCACAATTAGCCACTCGAGCTAGCCCCAGGTGGGGGAGTCAGACAAATAGTTGCTAAACTCCTGGTCATCACAATTAGCCACTCGAGCTAGCCCTAGGTGGGGGAGTCAGACAAATAGTTGCTAAACTCCTGGTCATCACAATTAGCCACTCGAGCTAGCCCTAGGTGGGGGAGTCGGACAAATAGTTGCTAAACTCCTGGTCATCACAATTAGCCACTCGAGCTAGACCTTGGTGGGGGAGTCAGACAAATAGTTGCTAAACTCCTGGTCATCACAATTAGCCACTCGAGCTAGCCCTAGGTGGGGGAGTCAGACAAATAGTTGCTAAACTCCTGGTCATCACTATTAGCCACTCGAGCTAGCCCTAGGTGGGGGAGTCAGACAAATAGTTGCTAAACTCCTGGTCATCACAATTAGCCACTCGAGCTAGCCCTAGGTGGGGGAGTCGGACAAATAGTTGCTAAACTCCTGGTCATCACAATTAGCCACTCGAGCTAGCCCTAGGTGGGGGAGTCAGACAAATAGTTGCTAAGCTCCTGGTCATCACAATTAGACACTCGAGCTAGCCCTAGGTGGGGGAGTCAGACAAATAGTTGCTAAACTCCTGGTCATCACAATTAGCCACTCGAGCTAGCCCTAGGTGGGGGAGTCGGACAAATAGTTGCTAAACTCCTGGTCATCACAATTAGCCACTCGAGCTAGCCCTAGGTGGGGGAGTCGGACAAATAGTTGCTAAACTCCTGGTCATCACAATTAGCCACTCGAGCTAGCCCTAGGTGGGGGAGTCGGACAAATAGTTGCTAAACTCCTGGTCATCACAATTAGCCACTCGAGCTAGCCCTAGGTGGGGGAGTCGGACAAATAGTTGCTAAACTCCTGGTCATCACAATTAGCCACTCGAGCTAGCCCTAGGTGGGGGAGTCGGACAAATAGTTGCTAAACTCCTGGTCATCACAATTAGCCACTCGAGCTAGCCCTAGGTGGGGGAGTCTGACAAATAGTTGCTAAACTCCAGGTCATCACAATTAGCCACTCGAGCTAGCCCTAGGTGGGGGAGTCGGACAAATAGTTGCTAAACTCCTTGTCATCACAATTAGCCACTCGAGCTAGCCCTAGGTGGGGGAGTCGGACAAATAGTTGCTTAACTCCTGGTCATCACAATTAGCCACTCGAGCTAGCCCTAGGTGGGGGAGTCAGACAAATAGTTGCTAAACTCCTGGTCATCACAATTAGCCACTCGAGCTAGCCCTAGGTGGGAGAGTCAGGTAAATAGTTGCTAAACTCCTGGTCATCACAATTAGCCACTCGAGCTAGCCCTAGGTGGGGGAGTCAGACAAATAGTTGCTAAACTCCTGGTCATCACAATTAGCCACTCGAGCTAGCCCTAGGTGGGGGAGTCAGACAAATAGTTGCTAAACTCCTGGTCATCACAATTAGCCACTCGAGCTAGCCCTAGGTGGGGGAGTCAGACAAATAGTTGCTAAACTCCTGGTCATCACAATAAGCCACTCGAGCTAGCCCCAGGTGGGAGAGTCAGACAAATAGTTGCTAAACTCCTGGTCATCACAATTAGCCACTCGAGCTAGCCCTAGGTGGGGGAGTCGGACAAATAGTTGCTAAACTCCTGGTCATCACAATTAGCCACTCGAGCTAGACCTTGGTGGGGGAGTCAGACAAATAGTTGCTAAACTCCTGGTCATCACAATTAGCCACTCGAGCTAGCCCTAGGTGGGGGAGTCAGACAAATAGTTGCTAAACTCCTGGTCATCACTATTAGCCACTCGAGCTAGCCCTAGGTGGGGGAGTCAGACAAATAGTTGCTAAACTCCTGGTCATCACAATTAGCCACTCGAGCTAGCCCTAGGTGGGGGAGTCGGACAAATAGTTGCTAAACTCCTGGTCATCACAATTAGCCACTCGAGCTAGCCCTAGGTGGGGGAGTCGGACAAATAGTTGCTAAACTCCTGGTCATCACAATTAGCCACTCGAGCTAGCCCTAGGTGGGGGAGTCAGACAAATAGTTGCTAAACTCCTGGTCATCACAATTAGCCACTCGAGCTAGCCCTAGGTGGGGGAGTCAGACAAATAGTTGCTAAACTCCTTGTCATCACAATTAGCCACTCGAGCTAGCCCTAGGTGGGTGAGTCGGACAAATAGTTGCTAAACTCCTGGTCATCACAATTAGCCACTCGAGCTAGCCCTAGGTGGGGGAGTCAGACAAATAGTTGCTAAACTCCTGGTCATCACAATTAGCCACTCGAGCTAGCCCTAGGTGGGGGAGTCAGACAAATAGTTGCTAAGCTCCTGGTCATCACAATTAGACATTCGAGCTAGCCCTAGGTGGGGGAGTCAGACAAATAGTTGCTAAACTCCTGGTCATCACAATTAGCCACTCGAGCTAGCCCTAGGTGGGGGAGTCAGACAAATAGTTGCTAAACTCCTGGTCATCACAATTAGCCACTCGAGCTAGCCCTAGGTGGGGGAGTCAGACAAATAGTTGCTAAACTCCTGGTCATCACAATTAGCCACTCGAGCTAGCCCTAGGTGGGGGAGTCAGACAAATAGTTGCTAAACTCCTGGTCATCACAATTAGCCACTCGAGCTAGCCCTAGGTGGGGGAGTCAGACAAATAGTTGCTAAACTCCTGGTCATCACAATTAGCCACTCGAGCTAGCCCTAGGTGGGGGAGTCAGACAAATAGTTGCTAAACTCCTGGTCATCACAATTAGCCACTCGAGCTAGCCCTAGGTGGGGGAGTCGGACAAATAGTTGCTAAACTCCTGGTCATCACAATTAGCCACTCGAGCTAGCCCTAGGTGGGGGAGCCAGACAAATAGTTGCTAAACTCCTGGTCATCACAATTAGCCACTCGAGCTAGCCCTAGGTGGGGGAGTCGGACAAATAGTTGCTAAACTCCTGGTCATCACAATTAGCCACTCGAGCTAGCCCTAGGTGGGGGAGTCAGACAAATAGTTGCTAAACTCCTGGTCATCACAATTAGCCACTCGAGCTAGCCCTAGGTGGGGGAGTCAGACAAATAGTTGCTAAACTCCTGGTCATCACAATTAGCCACTCGAGCTAGCCTTAGGTGGGGGAGTCAGACAAATAGTTGCTAAAGTTCTGGTCATCACAATTAGCCACTCGAGCTAGCCCTAGGTGGGGGAGTCGGACAAATAGTTGCTAAACTCCTCGTCATCACAATTAGCCACTCGAGCTAGCCCTAGGTGGGGGAGTCGGACAAATAGTTGCTAAACTCCTGGTCATCACAATTAGCCACTCGAGCTAGCCCTAGGTGGGGGAGTCGGACAAATAGTTGCTAAACTCCTGGTCATCACAATTAGCCACTCGAGCTAGCCCTAGGTGGGGGAGTCGGACAAATAGTTGCTAAACTCCTGGTCATCACAATTAGCCACTCGAGCTAGCCCTAGGTGGGGGAGTCGGACAAATAGTTGCTAAACTCCTGGTCATCACAATTAGCCACTCGAGCTAGCCCTAGGTGGGGGAGTCAGACAAATAGTTGCTAAACTCCTGGTCATCACAATTAGCCACTCGAGCTAGCCCTAGGTGGGGGAGTCTGACAAATAGTTGCTAAACTCCTGGTCATCACAATTAGCCACTCGAGCTAGCCCTAGGTGGGGGAGTCAGACAAATAGTTGCTAAACTCCTGGTCATCACAATTAGCCACTTGAGCTAGCCCTAGGTTGGGGAGTCAGACAAATAGTTGCTAAACTCCTGGTCATCACAATTAGCCACTCGAGCTAGCCCTAGGTGGGGGAGTCGGACAAATAGTTGCTAAACTCCTGGTCATCACAATTAGCCACTCGAGCTAGCCCTAGGTGGGGGAGTCAGACAAATAGTTGCTAAACTCCTGGTCATCACAATTAGCCACTCGAGCTAACCCTAGGTGGGGGAGTCAGACAAATAGTTGCTAAACTCCTGGTCATCACAATTAGCCACTCGAGCTAGCCCTAGGTGGGGGAGTCAGACAAATAGTTGCTAAAGTCCTGGTCATCACAATTAGCCACTCGAGCTAGCCCTAGGTGGGGGAGTCGGACAAATAGTTGCTAAACTCCTGGTCATCACAATTAGCCACTCGAGCTAGCCCTAGGTGGGGGAGTCAGACAAATAGTTGCTAAACTCCTGGTCATCACAATTAGCCACTCGAGCTAACCCTAGGTGGGGGAGTCAGACAAATAGTTGCTAAACTCCTGGTCATCACAATTAGCCACTCGAGCTAGCCCTAGGTGGGGGAGTCGGACAAATAGTTGCTAAACTCCTGGTCATCACAATTAGCTACTCGAGCTAGCCCTAGGTGGGGGAGTCGGACAAATAGTTGCTAAACTCCTGGTCATCACAATTAGCCACTCGAGCTAGCCCTAGGTGGGGGAGTCAGACAAATAGTTGCTAAACTCCTGGTCATCACAATTAGCCACTCGAGCTAGCCCTAGGTGGGGGAGTCGGACAAATAGTTGCTAAACTCCTGGTCATCACAATTAGCCACTCGAGCTAGCCCTAGGTGGGGGAGTCAGACAAATAGTTGCTAAACTCCTGGTCATCACAATTAGCCACTCGAGCTAGCCCTAGGTGGGGGAGTCGGACAAATAGTTGCTAATCTCCTGGTCATCACAATTAGCCACTCGAGCTAGCCCTAGGTGGGGGAGTCAGACAAATAGTTGCTAAACTCCTGGTCATCACAATTAGCCACTCGAGCTAGCCCTAGGTGGGGGAGTCAGACAAATAGTTGCTAAACTCCTGGTCATCACAATTAGACACTCGAGCTAGCCCTAGGTGGGGGAGTCGGACAAATAGTTGCTAAACTCCTGGTCATCACAATTAGCCACTCGAGCTAGCCCTAGGTGGGGGAGTCTGACAAATAGTTGCTAAACTCCAGGTCATCACAATTAGCCACTCGAGCTAGCCCTAGGTGGGGGAGTCAGACAAATAGTTGCTAAACTCCTGGTCATCACAATTAGCCACTCGAGCTAGCCCTAGGTGGGGGAGTCGGACAAATAGTTGCTAAACTCCTGGTCATCACAATTAGCCACTCGAGCTAGCCCTAGGTGGGGGAGTCAGACAAATAGTTGCTAAACTCCAGGTCATCACAATTAGCCACTCGAGCTAGCCCTAGGTGGGGGAGTCGGACAAATAGTTGCTAAACTCCTGGTCCCTACCATGAGAGAATCCCTCTCAGCCACCACTCGGGCTAAATTATTTTGTAAACACTTTACTGTTTTAAGCAAAGGCGCAAAAATGATTGTGGCTTTTATTGCCTGTATATATTTTCTTCTCCATCCTAAATAAAAGTTTTGTTATATTAGGAATAAGCGTATGGTGGCGAGAAGGAACCAGACAATGTAGGTTTAAATCCAGACAATGTAGGTTTAATTTTTAAATGATTGATTTCTCAATAAAAACAAACTTAACAAAAGCAAAAAACAAACTAAAGTGTTCACAGTTCGTAAGGATGTGAGAATGTTCAGGAAAGAAGATTTTTGGCATAAAGTTAATGTTTGTAATTTTTAGGAGAGAAAAGTCGGGCGCTAATATGAACATGATGAAATAAGAAATGTAAATGTTAATTCTCGCTGTTGGTGCTTCCATGTGGAGAATTTGATGATACGTGCAAAAGTGATTCTTTAACATCAGAACTTATGCTTACCCTATGCTGGTTGACTGACTGTGACTCTGAGCTCGACTGACTGGTTTTGGCGCGTTTGCCCCCTTTTCATAGTGGATAGACCGGCTCCAGTGAGGGCTGTTAGGAAAAATATTTTTATATTCTCTTTCCTCGCAATGTGATTGGCTGGAAACACAACATCCCTGTGCTTCCAACCACATCAGCGAAAACAAGACGAGTTCTAACTTTTACGATCGCGAAAATTGTGTGTATACAGCAACTGCATGCGCCATTGAAACGTTCAACAATGTATTCGCTGCTCCTGCTAATTTTTTTGCTTTCTCGCAAAGAAAACTTCACAAAAAGAAAACTTCACAAATCGAAATGAGATCCCATATGCACTTTGTAACAAAGCTCCTCCAGATCTCATCTCGATTTGTGTACATTGAATATGGATGAGAATTCCGTAGTAATATCCATAAATGTTCAGTGGTGTTCCGGTGAAGATGCTGGGGATTGACCTGCGATGACTGGAGGTGTTCCGGTGAAGATGCTGGGGATTGACCTGCAATGACCGGTGGTGTTCCGGTGAAGATGCTGGCGATTGACCTGCAATGACCGGTGGTGTTCCGGTGAAGATGCTGGGGATTGACCTGCGATGACCGGTGGTGTTCTGGTGAAGATGCTGGGGATTGACCTGCGATGACCGGTGGTGTTCTGGTGAAGATGCTGGCGATTGACCTGCGATAACCAGTGGTGTTCCGGTGAAGATACTGGCGATTGACCTGCAATGACCGGTGGTGTTCCGGTGAAGATGCTGGGGATTGACCTGCAATGACCGGTGGTGTTCCGGTGAAGATGCTGGCGATTGACCTGCAATGATCGGTGATGTTCCGGTGAAGATGCTGGGGATTGACCTGCAATGACCGGTGGTGTTCTGGTGAAGATGCTGGGGATTGACCTGCAATGACCGGTGGTGTTCTGGTGAAGCAGATTTGACGGTGTAAGAAAAGTGTATTTACTTGCAAGATTGTGAACTTGTTGAAATCTGCAAGATATTTCTTCAGTCAACCTGTCTACGACAGACAGCGTTTCCTGTCTTAATTCAGTATCAAACTCCAGTGCTGCATCAGCCATTTGTTTCTTGTTGCAGATACGATGCTCCATGCTTATCCCCATTTCAGAGCAGAGTTTTTGACTCGTCTATTGTAGTGTCCACCATCTTTCTCTATTCTGAAGAAGGCAATCTCTGAACGTCGTCAGCCTGACAGAACTTTATTGCAGATCCAGCTCCTTTTCTTGAAAATACTTCTGAGCATCATTGATTTCAGAAATAAAAGAAACGGAAATGGCAATACCGAGTTGAGAATTAAATCTGCATCTGATCTTGTGGTTGCATTTTCTCCTTCTTCTGTGAGCTGGTCCAATGGTGACTTTTAATAATTTTTTATCTCAACATTTACAACATCTGCTCGACTACTTCATCTAATTTCCAGTCCAATTGATACTTAGACCGGTCAACTGAATCAAGACGTCCCAGTGATGTGTAGATGCAGAAAAGAACGAGAATATTCAGTTCAGTATGAAAAAAAAAATGTAACAGAGTGAACCGCTACAGAAGCGGCATGTACACAAGTCAGATTTAATGAATGGTTAGTGCAGTGCATAGAGTTTTTGGGTTGATTACGGAGATTCGTTTCTGCACACCCGATCGGTGGTCTGATTGTAAAATTAAGCTTGCCTAACTATAGAAGCAATAATATCGAGATTATATATAACATATCTAGTAAATTCTTGAAATGTTTGAGTGGTTTGTTTCTATTGAAAGACATTTTGCCAGCATTAAAATGTATTTCTAAAAATCTATTCTGAATATGTTTAAACTGTTTTATAGATTGAAAAAGAATTACTATTTTTATAGCATTTTATTATTTTTTCATATTTAAACTTATAATATATAAGAACTTACAAGTAGTAGTAGTAGTAGTAGTAGTAGTAGTAGCATATTGAGTCTCTCGGTTAGGTTACTCTTCTAAAATAAAACAAGATTCTATTTTTTAGGTGATTACGTGTTAACATCTTTTTAAGCTTGGCATAAAGATAAAAAAACAAAACAATTATTTAAGAATTTAGGGTGGAGATCTGCTTCAATATTAATTGGATGTAAAATGATTTTTAATTTCAGACACATTGTAGCATTTTAGAACACTAACCAAAAATTATTATTTTCATCGTGGAAATAAATTCTATAAGATATTTTGGGGGGGGGGAGTCTAAGCGATTACGCATAGTTTTACAACTTTGCCAGTCAGACGTCATCGAGGAGCTAGCATTTCCCTTTTCTTTTTTTTTGTCTTTTTTTTTTACATAGGCGTCCCCACTTATCAAGGCCGATAGCCACTCAAGGATAAGGGTTAAAGAGTGTAGAGTAGTCAAAAGGACAATATAGTAATCGATAGTAATGGAAGTGCAGTAAATTTGTTAACTTAAGTGGAATGGCTCATCAGAAACTTGTTCACGTTGGACTTGAAAACAACCATATTATAGACAGTTGGAAAGCAGGAAAATGGAAGACAATTCCACAGGCGTGCAGTTCTAAGAAAAAAGCTTTGATCATGGAATCTATGTTTAGGTTTAGGTACAGATAAAGAGTGGGGAAAATTATTGATAATGTTTTCAGCTAGTCTAGTGTTTCTTGTGAAAGTTTGGCGATTGAAGCTCAGTCGAACACTTTCCATGAAAATAACGATAAAGCAGAGACAAACTCGCAACATCTCTTCCGTGAGATAGAGGTTGCAGCGAAGAGAAAAGGACATCTCCCACCAGGCCACGAAGTCTATTTTGAACCCTATCAAGGCAGGACAAGTCTTTTCTAGCAGCTCCTGCCCATATGTGGCAACAGTATTCCATCCTTGGACGTATCTGGCTCTTATATAGATAGAGAATTGCATCAGCAGTGAGATATCTACTGGATCGATAGAAGGATCCGACCATTTTTCCAGCGGCCTTGGCAACAGATTTGATGTACGTATTCCATTTAAGATCAGGAGTAAAGGTCAAGCCCAGAAGTCTGTCAAAACTTGAGGCCTCCCCAAGACGAGAGCCATTCATTTTAATTGATGCCAGATGGGGATCAGAACGTCAAATTATAGGGAGTTTCGTACAAACCTAAAATATACGAAACTAAGAATTATAAAGGCTACGAAATACAGAAAATCAAATATAAGATCAGAATATAAATAATAAATGTAAACAGGAGGATGCACTATTATTGGTACAAAAACGATTCCAACATTATTGCCAACGCTTTCTTCTTTTCTTTGTTGTTATAACATCTTCACTCTCAACAACAACAGCAAGTTCGAGCACAGTTGAATTGCCTTTCTTCTTGTGTTGACTCTTAAAACGATTGAACTGCATCCATGATGATTTGAAGAATTCCAACTAGTCAGCAGAATCTTGGATTACATTGAATTCTTTTCCACATTTACTGATACAAGCATCAGAATCAGGGGATTTAGTTGGTAGAAACTGTAATAAATGATTACTTGGAAGATTTGTTTTTGTGCCATGAACACTTTGCCGATTTCTTCCATCTTATGTAAATATATATATGAAGTGCAAATATTGATTTTTTTTTTTGTTTTTTTTTTATTACATTTTCACCCCAGCAAGGCACATTGCCACTGTGGTGTAGGGGGCTACTATCAGGGGCAGCAACTACTGGGGCACTATGTTGGGATTTGGGCAGCAACATGTCGGTTCACATGAACTTCTGCATGTCAGTACAGTTGGGGAAGCAGGGATCTGGCATGGAATTCCAGAGTCTAGCGGTTCTGGGGAAGCAACTACTGGAGTAGAAAGATCTTCTACATCTAGGGATCTCTACTGTGTGGGGGTGGGATTTAGCTGCCTGTCGGGTTTGTCGAGGGTGTCTACGTTGTGGAGGCACAAGTGTCTGCAGTTCGTCAGAGCATTCACCATGAAAATACTTGTAGAATAGGCAGAGGGATGCAACGCTTCATCGATGGGACAGAGGCTGAAGCTTAGATGCCAGTTCAGGGCCTATCAGATTGGCGACTCTCTTTTGAACCTTGTCTAGGAGCGAGAGACTAACAGCAGATGCACCAGCCCAAATATGACAGCAATACTCCATACATGGGCGAATGGTGGCCTTATAGAGGTACAGGATACTTTCAGGTGTCAGTAGTTTTCTAGCACGGTAGAGAGAGCCTACCTTCTTCGCAGCAGCCCTGGCAATGTTTTCAATATAATTGTTCCAACTCATGTTTCCTGTGAACGTTAGGCCAAGCAGTTTGAAAGATGTACTCTCAGACAGGAAGTCACTGACCATTGCTATTGGTGGCGGAGAAGGTGTCTTGTAATTATTAAAGGAAACCAGTTTAGTCTTGGCAGCATTGAATGTGACCATCCATTGGAGGTCATCCTCTAGTGTTTTTGCCATTTCTTTAGTTATGTGTTCATTTATTTTCCTGTCATGCCTGCTATGGAGTGTGGTGTCAGCAGCATATATACCCATCTCAGAGGCAGTTTTGTCGGGGAGGTCATTAATAAATATTAGGAACAATAGAGGTCCAAGGATAGACCCCCGAGGCACTCCCGCATTTATATCACACTGTTTAGATGTACGACCGTCGAGGACAACCTGGATTTTTCTCTTATCTAAGAAGGATTTAATTATGTTAAGTATTCTACCAGTGATACCGTATGATTTAATTTTCCTGAGGAGACCCTCATGCTATACCCTGTCAAAAGCCTTAGATATATCTAGAGCTACCGCTCTGCCCTCCCCCGCTTTGTCCAGTGAATGGTATATATGTTCAGAGATTACAGTGAGGATGTCTGCTGTGGAACGGGCTTGTCTAAATCCGTATTGTTTGTCAGTCAGAAGTTTAGTATCTGTAAGGTGACAGACTAGAGCATGGTTAATTATGGTCTCAAATATTTTGGCGAAAAGTGGGTGGAGGCTAATGGGGCGATAATTTGATGGGTCATTTCTTCCGCCAGAATTCTTGAATACTGGTACCACAGAAGCAGTTTTCCAACAGCCCGGACAGCATGATTCATTAAGGCATTTGCTGTAGAGTTTGGAGATGATTGGAGCTACTTCGGCTGAGCACTTTTTTAATAGCACAGCTGGGATGAGTTCAGGTCCGTCCACATGCTTTTGAAGTGTCAAGGATTTTTATGATAGCATGTACCTGAGCAGGGGTGATTTTTAGATCTTCTAGCGTGGCGTCTGTCTGCAAAGGAAAGTTAGGCAGGGGGTGGTTGGAAGGGTCCAGTGTGGAGTTTGAGGCAAACCGGCTGGCAAGCATATTAGCTTTGTCGGTTGCTGAGCAAACAACCTCGTGATTGTTGGTTAGTGGATGAATTGTTGATTGCCCATTATTTACTACACTGTTGTAGATTTTCCAGAAGTCATGAGTTCCTAATTTTTGTGCTTCGATGCGTTTTTAATGGTTTCACTAAATTCTCTCTTAGCTGTCGCTATTTCTTTCTTGACGTTACTTCTAGCTTCTATATACTTATGTCTGTTTGAACTGGACTTATGTCGGTTAAATCTGTAGTATGCATGCTGCCTTTGAGCAATGGCAGTTGCGCGAGTAGAAGTAAACCATTGGGGAGAGTGGGGCTTGCTATAAAATTTCCGCATAGGAACATGTGCTTCAATTGCTGTTTTGAACCATTCAGTGGTCTCATTTGTGCACTGTTCAGCAGGAAGAGAAAAAATATTTCCCCATGGGGCATCTCTGATAAGATCTCTGATGGCTTCCCAGTCAGCCTTTTTATAATATCTCGTTGTTTTGAGCACTGGCTCTTCAGTTTTGGGTCTAGAGTTTAGGGCGATTTCGACCATTATCACTGCATGATCAGCGTTCCCGAGTGGGTTGTCAGCATTTGTTATACAATCCTCAAGAACTGTGGTCAGAAACAGATCTAGAAGTGATGCGTGTTGTTCTTGCTGGTCAGGGAAACGGGTTGGAAACGTAACCATTTGTGATAGGGAGTGAGATATAGTGAAGCTATGTGTTGTGCTGCCCGCTGCATCTGTGTAAGTAGAGAATCCAAGCCAGTTTTTGTGGTGAACATTAAAGTCACCAAATACATGTACTTGTGCGCTAGTGTCGAGGGAGAGTGCTGTGTCTATGCTGTCAGAGACTTTGTTTATTATGGTCCAGTCCTGGGTCGAGGGAGAGCGGTAGAGAAAGTAAAAGTAGCTAATGTTATGTTGTATGTTTAGTCTAAAGCACATAAAGGCTTGATCATCTGTTTCCAGGCTTGTTTCTCTAGTCAGGGGGAGAGTGTTACGAATGTAGACTCCAAGTCCGTGCATATGTCTGTCAGAGTCCTTACGGCAGAGTGGGAGATAGCCAGCCATGTTAAAGTAGTTAGAGGGGATTGAGGAGTGTAGGTTAGTCTCGCTTAGTGCCATTAGCCAAGGTTTCTGGGGGGGGGCGTCACAATGGGGTTTTAGGGGGCGCACCCTTTGTAGGAGACCCAAGAAAATTTAAAATAAAGACCTTAATAAACACAACATCGTTCCATTTCTGAGGCTGTTTGGAGGGCAAATTTAGCATTTCTATCCATTTGGAGTGTATGTGTATCATCATTTGGAGTGTATGTGTATCATCATTTGGAGTGTATGTGTATCATCATTTGGAGTGTATGTGTATCAATCTTTCCCTCAATACTGGAGTTTTTCCTGATATGCTTAAGCTGGCCAAAGTCATCCCCATATACAAGAAGGGCTCAAAACTAGAGGGAGGTAAGTACAGGCCTATTTATCTATTATCAAATATTAATAAACTTCTTGAAAAAGTTGTACACGAACGAGTCTACAAGTTTTTAGAGAAACACAAGTGCCTCTATAAATACCAATTTGGCTTTAGAAGGAAACATTATACTGAACATGCTCTTTTACTTTGAAAAGGCATTTGATACAGTCAACCACAAAATTCTTCTTGCGAAATTAGAATACTACGGCATAAGAGGAACTTCTAATAAATGGTTTCAATCTTATCTTGCAGGAAGAAAGCAGACTGTCTCTGTTCTGCCTCCCGTGCCGGACTCTTTTTTATGAAGGGACATTTATTTTTACTAACACCGGTTCTTTACGAACACCGGTTCCTCGGGCCGTTGTTTTGTTTACTTTTCACGTTCCTATGTGAGTTATATTAAAGCATTTCAAGTTTCTTCTTTTTTTTTTTTTTTTTGCTACACGGTGCAGCGCAAGTCATTAGAAGATGTTCTTGATTTTTAAAATAACACTACAATCAGTAAACATAGACTTTGGTAAGATGTTGGATCTACTTTTACAGCATATCAATATTATTTAATACCCACCCCCACCCCCACCCCCACCAAATAAAACGCTTCATTCTTAATTTAGTCAAATATTTATTCACACAACAAATATATATTTGGAATATATATTTGTGCATTAACTTGTTTTGTAGGCGAATATTTTGAAAATAAATAAATTGTAACGTATTGAGACAAGAGTGAAATCAAGAATTTAGAGAAGTCACATGATGTCAACTTCATGCTTTGATCAACTATGTTTAACATGAACTGCATGTCATACATGATGAAACCTCATCTATTTCTGGAGTAACGTCAGTGACTAGTTCTAATAAAGGGAGATAACTTATTATTATTATTATTATTATTATTATTATTGTTGTTGTTGTTGTTGTTGTCTCACAAGGAGCTTTCACACAGATCTCTCCTTGAAAACAACTTGTTGCATTCCCTGGAAGCTGCGTGACAAGTCTCCTCAGATTTCCAGTACTAGCCACCTCTTTTGATAATATTTGCAAATAAATTTGCATTATTGCAATGGCCGCTTACCATTGATTTTTCGCTGGAAGAAGCCATTGGTCTCCACTAGTATTTGAGTGGCAATAAGCCTTCTCACATTCCCAGTTCTCTCGCACTTTTCCAGTGGAGATCTGGTCAGCACTTTCTCCTTGGTCTTTCCATCCTCCTTGACCATTCGTGACTATTTGGCATCGCTCTTTGGTGGTGGTGGGGGGGTCGATGATGAGGCAATGGGGGGATCGGATAGCATTCTTATAGATATGCAGCTTCAATGTTCTTGTTTCCATGTAACGCTTCATCTTTTGCCTCCGCAGCAGTTTTTCTGGCCCGCGCATATGGCTCATGTGTATTAGTCCCTGCATTCAAGGGTTTCCCTTAATATTTCAGCTGTTTTCATTATTGTTATTCGTTGTATCTTTCCAGTTATTACTCTGATTCCAATTTCTCTCATTCTTTTTTTAAAGTTTTTTGGAATTGTTCCTATTATAGGTATTATCTTGATTTTCTTCATCATCCATATTCCTTTTAGCTCTCTCGTTTTCAAGTACTGTTGCTCGCTTATGCTTGTACTATTTGTCTGTGCGTTCAAGATGCAGTTGTTTGCATAATTCCCAGTGTATTGCCGTTCCTACTTAATCATGTCTGTTCTTGTATTCCTTTTGAGCCTGCATTCGCTTACTATATGGTTTACAATTTCATCTGTTTTCCACATAGTCTACATTTGCTGTTTTCTTGTGTTTTGTTGATCTTTGCTCTGATGTAATTAGTTCTTATTGAGTTATCTTGTGCTGCAGTTATTAGGGATTCAATTTTTTGGCTTGCATATCCTTTTCGCATCCATGTCCAAGTGTTTTCGTTATTCTCATCTTATGAATCTTCCGTATAGTTATTTCTCTTTCCATTTTTCTTTTCTCGTCTTATCCTCTGTTTTGTTGATTTTTTCCATATTTCTTGCTGTCATAACTATCCTTTCAGTTTTTTGCATTATGTATTTTTCTAGTTCTTTTTTTGCATCATTCACACAGTCCTCTATGCAAACCAATCATCTCCCGCCATCTTTCCTTTTCACGTAGAGTTGGTCAACATCATCCTTTGTGTTTCATCGTCCTTATGTGTGTCATGACCATACATTATGCATGGTCATGAGTTTTCTGGTCTTCTGGTCGAGCTGTCTCAGTTCTTCTTTAATCTACTCTTACTAGTGATACTGCCCATGTATTTATACCTTTTATTAGGTTTCTGCCATATAATTTCATTTCCAGGAGTTTTTTTGTTCTTTTAAGGTATTCTTGTCCTATTCTCTCTTTCATTTCTGTTGATTTGGTGATGTCTGCTTCCAGAACTTCCTAGTATTTATAAGCATCTTGTTTCCTAGTGCCCTCATCTCCATTTGATCGAGTAGTTCTATGCCTTCTGTCATCTTCAGTTTTCCTTTTCTTCAAACTAGTAGTGCACACTTTTCCATACCAAACTCCATTTGGATATCCTGAAGATCCTGGTAGTGTTTATTAGTGTCTCTAGTTTCTTTTTTTCAGTCCTTGCAAAAAGTTTCAGATCGTGCATATACATCATTTTTTTTTCTGTATTAGAGAACCTGTATCTGACTTGGCACTTTTTCAATATATTGTTTAGGGGTATCATGGCTATAAAGAACAGCAATGGTGATAGCGAATCTCCTTGGAAGATGCCTCTTTGTATATTAATTTCTGTTATGAGTTGTCCATCAGCTGTCAATTCCAGTCTCCATGTTCTCATTGCACTTTTCTATCACATCGATGATCCTGCTTGGTATTTTATACATTTTTAAGAATTCTATTATTCATGCTGTCATACACTTTTTTGTAATCGATCCATGCCATGGCTAAATTCTTTCTCCTTCTTTTTACCTCCTTCTTTTTACCTCCTTCATGTGTTCCTCTTTTTCTTTTGTGGCATCCTTTCTGTTCCTCGGGAAGAAGTCTGCAATTATTCAGGGAGTGGTAGATTTGTTCCCTCAGTTGTGCTGTTAATATTTTCCACATAGTGAGTAAGCACATGATAGGCCTATAGTTGCTTAGGGGGGAGGGGGTCCTTTCTCTGTGTCCTTCTGTATCAGTGTGGTTCTGCCTTTTGTCATCCAATCTGGCACGTTTGTTTCCTGTATACATCTTCTCAGGTTTTGAGCTACCTTTGTGAATGTTTTGAACCAGTATGCATGTATCCTGTCGGGTCCTGGTGATCTCCAGTTTGCCATTTTTCCTATGGTTTTCTTTAAGGTTTTCTTACTGATTTCATTTACTGTTCCTTCTTTGAGTTTGGTCATTCTGTTTTTGTTTTTCCTCCATTCACATTTTGGTAGAATTGGCTCTCATTGTTTTTAAATGTCCTGTTTTGCTTGCACTGTTCAGATTTGTATCTATACCATCTTAATCTCACTTCTTTTGGTGCTATTCTTTGGTTCAGTTCTTTATGTTTCTTGTTTAGCCATCTCCATGTTGGTCACATTTCCAATTTTCCATCTTCTCCACGTCGTTTCTTCCTGTTTATCGTTTTTTTTTTTTTTAAATATTTGTTGATTTGGGTTTCCCATCCAGGTTTTGTCTGTGCATCTTTTCCTGGTTGTTTTTCTGATTTGAACTTCATACTTACCATATTGGCGTCTGCATAGATTAAATTGTTCAAGTTTGTGATTGTATCTGGAATGATGTGTGGGAGGAGCTTGTTAACCTTTTCCGTTTCTGTTTTTAATTTCTTCTGCTCTTGGTTCCTTTAAGATGGGAGCTTTGTTTTTTCTGTTTCGTTGTTCTTGATTTCCACATTTGTAGTGTCCAATCTTCGTAGGTCCTCCGCCTGTGGTGTTTCTACTTGTGGGGCTTCCATTTGTTGGGTTTCAACACGCGTGGTTCCAGTGGACGCTGCTTCATGCTCAGTTTCCTCATTTAGTTTTTCCTGTATTATGTATGTAGTTCCAGTTTTGAGAACCAGCCTCTCCTGAGTATCAGTCTTGCTTGGTCTGCAATTTTTTGTTCTGCCGTATGGTAATCACTGGACAAGTCCCATAGCTCTTTCATTCGTTTTCCATATTTTTTTCCATATCTATATCCAGGATGGCTTCTATAATAGCATTCCATTAAGAGTCTATTCTCTTTCGTTGTCCATTTCTTTCTTCAGGTTTTTATTTTGTGATGGCTGTGCTGTGTTTGGTCCGTTTCATTTTGGTCCCTGAAATTAGAGGTTATTCTTACCTGTCAAGCGTCCATGTTATTTGCATTTTTGAAATTAGAAAGTGGGCCAACATTCGCAGGATGACGACCAGGTCCCCCATTCTGGCTACGAAGGGAACACCTGCCGATCATGACATCCAGATCTTTTTTTTCTGGGTCGCACAGTTTGTGATATTTATTTTGGACATTTTTCTTTTCATGTTGTGGTATTTATGGCAACACTGGGCCCAGAATTGTTTTGCCTGTTGTTCTGTGCAGGGACAGTGAACACCTCATGTATAGCGTGCACTATCACACATATATAAAGGACATGAATAAATAGACAGAACAGACCGACAAAAAAATGCTGGGTCTTACTAATATTTACTTAGTATAAGTCAAAATCTTCCTCTGTGTAGGAGGGAATTTAAAG
The DNA here is from genome assembly GCF_053919585.1 of Euprymna scolopes. Lineage (NCBI taxonomy): Eukaryota > Metazoa > Mollusca > Cephalopoda > Sepiida > Sepiolidae > Euprymna > Euprymna scolopes. The sequence continues at coordinate 19,608,623 of NC_136520.1, forward strand.
ATAGGTCTCCCTTACACAGGCGTGCATAGTCGCGAGTAGTGATCATGGTTGGCCACGGTCTTTATTATAATTTATTATTTTATTTTTATTTATTTAGGTTTTTTTTACCCCATATAGAAATAATATAATTAAAACAATTTCAGTAACTAAGTGGTAGAAAAGTAGTATGCCTAAATTATAGTGATTCATAAATAAATAACATAAGAATCAATTATTAAGTTATGTTCTTATGCGTAGAAACTTAGGTCTTAGTGTTAACACCAAAGAGAAACAAATTTACTTGCAACAATCACTCAAACGAAACGACAAAAACAAGAATGCATTGTTATTATTATCATTATCATTATTATCATTATTATTATTATTATTATTATTATTATTATTATTTACTCACTAGGTGTAGTCACACAGGCCATCATCAAAGATTTCTCTTTAAGAACAACTTGTGGTATTCTTTGGAGGCTGAGTGACAACAAGTCTCTTTAGATTTCCAGTATTCGCCACCTCTTTCAATAACTATTGCAGATAGATTTGCAATATCATAGCAGCCACTTACCAAGGTTTTCTTGTTGGCAGCGACCATTAGTCTTCACTAGAATTTGGGTGACAACAAGCCTCCCCAAGGTCCCAGTTCTCTTTGCACTTGTCCAGCGGAGGTCTGGCTAGCACTTTCTCTCCTAGGTCTTTCCATCCTCTTTGACCCTTCTTGCTTTAGCGTGGTGTCAGTTTTTGGTCACACACACACACACACACACACACACTCAAAAAAGGTTCCAGTTTGATGATTCCATGTGATGCTCCTCTGTGTTTTACATCTGCAACATTTTCTGCGTTTCCAGTTTGTGTCTGTAGTTCATGTGTATTAATTTCCGTATTCAAACGTTTTCCTTATTATTTCAGCAGTTTTCATTATTGTTATCCATTGTATCTTATCAGCCATCCCTCTGATCCCAATCTTTCCTAATCTTGTTTCAACGCTTTTTTGGTATTGTTCCTAGCGCTCTTACTATTAATGGTTTTATCCTGATATTTTCATCTTCCATATTCCTTTGAGCTTTCTAGCCAGTTTCTTGCATTTGCTCTGCTTCTCAGTCTCCTTGATCATCACTCTGTGGTCTGCTGGGAAAGTAAGATCTACAATCTGACAGGATTTTTCCTTCTTATTAACTATTATGACATCCGGTCGTCTTGCTTGGATGGGTTTATGCGCTTGTATATCCATGTCCCATAGGAGTTTGTAACTTTCATTTTCAAGTACTGTTGCCGGTTTGTGCTTGTACCATTTGTCTGGATGTTCAAGATGCAATTGTCTGTATAATTGCCAATGTACTGCAAAACGACTCGATCGTGACTATTCTTATATTCTTTTGGGGCTAGTTTGATGTATTCGCTTATGATGCTATTTAGTGTTTTGCCTCTTTGTCCACAGTCTGCATTTGCTTTTTTCTTATGTCTTGTCGATCCTTGCTTTTCTGTGGTTGCTTCTAATTGCATTATCTTGTATGGCTGTTATTAGGGATTTAGTTTCTCTGTTAACGTTTCTCATCTTTTGTCATCCTTATGAATCGTCCACGTAGTTGCTTCTCTCCTCATTTTTCTTTTCTCATCTTATTCCTTTGTTTATTCTGTTTCTGCTTTGTTTTTTAGTGTCTTTTGCTGCCGTAATTATTCTCTCGAAATTTTGTATTTTTCTAATTCTTTTCTTGTCTCATTTACGCAGTCTTCTATACTTCTTCCACCATTTTTTCTTTTCAAATAGAGTCGGTCAGTATCATCCTTTGGATCTAGTGCATTGTGCATTGTCATGATTTTCCTGGTCTTCTGGTCAATATGCCTCATTTCTTCTTTGATCCATCCTATAAATGGTCCAGAGTATCTTACTAGTGACACTGCCCATGTGTTTATACCTTTAATTAGATTTCTACTATATAGTTTAGTTTCGAGGAGTTTTCTTCTGAAGTATTCCTTTCCAATTTTCTCTTTCATTTCTGTTGTTTTGATTGTGTCTGCTTCCAGAACACTGAAATATTTGTAGCTATTATGTTCACCTAATGCCCTCATCTTTGTTTAGTTGGGTAGTACCATAACTTCTGCTGTTTCCAATTTTTCCCTTGTCATGATCAGGAGTGCACACTTTTCCATGACAAATTCCATTTGGATATCTTGACTGAAGATTCTTGTTAAGTGGTGAAACATTATGTTGAACAAAGATGGAGGTGAAGAAGCAGTGTACTACGATTCTGAGTGTAATTGCCAATAACAAAAATGGTGGCAAAGAAGCAGTCCCGTTCAGATCAGATCCTAAGTGTAATTGCCAGTAACAAAGATGGTGGCGAACTGATTGAATCCAAAATTGGACAATTTTTATAGTAACTTTGGAAGCTTTTCATTGGTTGTACACCATGACTTGTGATTATAAAAACAATCGTCGAAATCATTGGTCTCCATTTAACAATTCTAGTTGTATTTACTAATGTCTCTAATTCCTTCTTGGGTTTTGCAAATAACTTTATGTCATCCATGTACATTAGGTGGTTCATTCTTTCATTTGTATTAGTGAACTTGTATCCGGCTTGGCATTTTCTTAGTATGTTGTTAAGGGGCATCATGGCTATGATGAATAATAGTGGTGATAGGGAATCACCTTGGAAGAGACTTCTTTGTAATTTAATCTACGTTATGTATTTCAAGTCTTCGTGTTTTTATTGCATTTTCTATTAAATTTATATTCTTGTTTGTTATTTTGTACATTCTCAGCCATTCAATTATCTTTGCTTGCAGGATTTTGTCATACGCTTTCTTATAGTCAATCCCCATCACGGCCAAGTTCTTTTTTTCTACTTTTTACCTCCTTCACAATTCTTTGGTCGATGTATAACAGGTCATATGTTCCTCTTTTTCCTTTTCAGCATCCTTTCTGTTCCTCAGGAAGTAGTCTGCAATTATAAAGGGATAAATTTGTTCTCTCAGCTGTACTACTCACTAGGAGTTCTCACATAGGTTATCATCCTATGTGAGAACCTCACTAATAGTAACTGGTGGTGTTCTCTGAAGTCAGGCTAACAAGTCTCTCAAGATCTCCAGAACTTTTCACCTTCCTTAATATCCCTTGCAACACTTTACATTATTGCAACAGCTGCTTACTATTAATTTTTCGCTGGTTTTAACTGGGATTTGGGTGACTAAGTTTCCGCAACATCCTAGTACTCTCTGCACTCTTCTAATTGAAGTTTGGTTAGTACTCTCTCTCCTCGGTTTTTCCATTTTCTTATTTTCTTTGACACTTCAAGAATATTTTGTGCAGCATCATCCGAGGCTGAAGCCTTGGGGGGGGGGGGCACAGTTTATAAGATTTAAGTTCCTCCAAAAGCTAAAAGCCAAATCAAAATTGTACTCTATATATCTAATTTCAATTTTGTTGACCAAATACTCAGATCAGAGAGGAGTTTGGTAGAATATTTCTGTACGCACACATACAAGGTAACATATAATATATATATATATATATATATATATATATATATATATATATATATATATATATATATATATATATATATATATACTAATTAATATCCAGAATCCACTCCAGAATAAGCGTTAATGAGCGTCACGTGAACGCTGAAACAAGAACATGATAATTGATAATGGTGGAACTTATGTTGTGTTTGTTTATTTAAGAAGACTTGTTCACATAAGACTTAGAAAAAAGCCATGGTATAGTCAGTTGGGAAGCAGCCCCGCAGTGTTGCGTTCCACAGACGAGCGGTTCTAGGAAATAAACTTTTCTCATGTTTTGTACGAGTTTTATTCCCCCGACGAAAATCAAAATCAAAATGTAATGAAACTAAATTTTATAAAATGTAATGAAACTAAATTTTATAAAATGTAATGAAACTAAATTTTATAAAATGTAATGAAACTAAATTTTATAAAAATGCAAAATAATGAAATGCTTTGTTTTGATTTTCACTTAAATTTTTTGTATTTCTTTCCTTTATTTTGTTTTTTCCTGTACAACAGTACCAAACAATGTGTGCGTCTGAGAGGTGTGATATGTAGCGACACGGTTGAAATGTAACGGCCATGTTATAGCAAGCGTTTCACAATCCCAACCACATCTCTCCTGAATCAGCACTGCTTGAATCCAGTGGCAAGGAGAAGTGCTAGACGACCAGAAACAATGCTGAGATAAGCAGAGAGCACATACAGCACCTGGAAGTCCTAAATGGTCACCCATTTTAGTACTGACCAGAGTAAATGTTGCTTAACTTCGGTGATCTGACAAGGTTCGGTGTGTCAATATGACTATGCCATATTTATTGTTATTTTTTTGCATCTACAATCTTGGAAGTCACTCGGGGGACAAAGAAATCTGAATAAATTATTTGTGGTGTTCACTTCATACTTTGCTTGTATGTGATAAAAGAAGGGATTGAAAAATGAAAGCCAACAGTAAATCATAGCGAATACACCTTGTGTTTACCTTTTACATAAATGTTCTGTTTGTAACATGCAATTGATTAAAAGGAGAGAAGGAAAAATACAACTTCATTGGTTAATCATTTCTGTTGATTATCCAATGAAAATTAATGGTAAATCCATAAATTTTTATTATTGAATGAATTATTAGTAATTAAGTTGAATAGAATATGTAATTGATGAAATAAATTGGCATTTCTTCTTCATCTGAAAGAAAAATGTCTAAAAGCTTACATGATTACATTCTGAACCACCTTGAATTATTTCGAAGTTTGCAGCCACAGCTTTTGAAAGCTTCTTTCATGGTCCAACGGCCTAAATCTTCAGTCTTCTGTCTGTTTCTACAAAACCTTTTCTGCAAAGCTGGTGTAATGAAGCAGTCACACAGTACATTACAATTGTCACGCTTGATGTTAAAGGTAACGCAGCCATCTATGGTACTGCACACACATGTCGAAAGTTTCTTAATAATATTAGATAGTTGGATTTATCTTCTTTGTGGAATGTTACAAACAGATTTATTTCCCTTTGCATTTTTCTATGCTTTGTTTGTATAGGCCATATGAAGAAATCAATATGACAGGAGCTTTTCTTTTTCCAGTGTTTAGCGTGTATAATCTAACTTGCTAAAACTATAAAAAGATACATTAAATATAATGTTTTAATCTGTTTTGAAATAGTGCTATTTTGAAATAGTGCTGTTTAAAAATTTTTATGGGATTTATCTAAAGTAATATTAACTTTGTGGATGTTTTTCTTTCTTTTTTTTTTACCGCCACTAAGACATGGGGAGCTCCTGTGAATTAGGGGCCAGAGTTATTGGGGGCATTCTAAGTGGAAAGTTGTACATTGAGATATTTGTTACATTTAAATTTCACCATTTTGTTACAGTTGAGGAAACAGGAAGCAGGGAGGAAATTTCAAAGCAAGTAGTTCGATTGAAGAAGTTATAAGAAAACTTTTCAGCATCTAGGTATCTGTGAATGGGTGGGATTTTGCTGATTAATGGGCTGGTCAGAGGTATTTACGTTGATGGCTGCACAAGTACAGAATGTTCGTTGTAGCACATTTCATTGAAGTACTTGTAAAACAAGCAAAATCCTGCACCAGTACAGCGATGGGACAGATTGGTAGACACTATGGGACTTATTAGTTTATCAACTCTTTTTCAGACCTTGTCTAAGAGGAAGAGACTAATGGTTGGAGCACCAGCCCAAATATGGCAACAGTACTCCATGATGGCTTTTAAGAGATACTGGATACTTGCAGGTGTGAGAAGTTTTCTAGCATAGTAGAGGAAGCCTACCTCCTTTGCAGTTTCTATGTATTTCTAAAAAAAATGGTGTGTGGGGGAGCTTCTATTAAACATGCCACAATAACAGCGTGTTATGCTCATATTTAAAATATGAATGTATGTTCATATGTAATGTATGTTCATATGTAATGTATGTTCATATGTAATGTATGTTCATATTTAAAATATGTTTACTTTTGGTCATTGCATCAGGAATCACGAAAGAATTCTGCAAATAATGGCCGGTGGGGAACAGAGAAAGGAAATGACCTATTTTTTTTTTTTTTTTTACCGGGTGAAATGGAAGGGGGCAACTAATGACACATAAGCTTTGGGAAAAAGTGAAATGTGGCACACAAAACAATGGGGAATTTTTGTTTTTTTGTTGCTTCAAAATTTTTGACTTTGGTTTCTTGTTTGTTTTTATTTATGTGTTTTTTGTTATTTCTTTCAATTGGTTTCTGTCTCTCAAAGAAGACGGTAAATATTGAATTACAACTAAATAAATGTCCTTCAATTTATTTCCTTACGGCCAGGCAATCTGTATAAACGTGTACACACACGCATGCATGCAAACACACACATGCACACTTGCATGCACATACACATGCACATACATGCATGCATACACGCGCACACAATTATATGTATGTACACACATACATGTACGTACACATACGCACACACAAAAGCAAACAGAAAAACATGTATGCACACACACACACACACACACACACACACACACACACACACACACACACACACACACACACATGATACAACGCTTCTGCTGAAAATTTTGTAGCTTCACTGTATGGCAGTTTTCATATCTAACAAAAAAAAAGTGTGTTTCCATATCTAATGAAATAAAAAAAAAGTGTGTTTTCCTATTTAATAAAATAAAAAAGTGTGTTTTCATATCTAATAAAATAAAACTAAGTGTGTTTTCATATCTAATAAAATAAAAAAAAGTGTGTTTTCATATCTAATAAAATAAAAAAGTAGGTTTTCATATCTAATAAAATAAAATAAAGTGTGTTTTAATATCTAATGAAATAAAAAAAGTGTTTTAAAATCAAATAAAATTTAAAAAAATGTGTTTTCATATCTAATAAAATAAAAAACAGTGTGTTTTCATATCTAATAAAATAAAAAAAAGTGTGTTTTCATATTTAATAAAATTTAAAAAAGTGTTTTTTCATATCTAATAAAATAAAAAAAAGTGTGTTTTCATATCTAATAAAACAAAGTAAGTGTGTTTTCATATCTAATAAAATTTTTAAAAATGTGTTTTCATATCTAATAAAATTTTTAAAAAGTGTGTTTTAATATCTAATAAAATAAGAAAAAGTGTTTTCATATCTAATAAAATATAAAAAATTGTGTTTTCATATCTAATAAAATAAAAAAGGTGTGTTTTCATATCTAATAAAATAAAATAAAGTATGTTTTAATATCTAATAGAATAAAATAAGTGTGTTTTCATATTTAATAAAAATTTTTAAAAAGTGTGTTTTCATATCTAATAAAATAAAAAAAAGTGTGTTTTCATATCTAATAAAATAATAAAAAGTGTGTTTTTATATTTAATAAAATTTAAAAAAATGTGTTTTCATATCTAATAAAATAAAAAAGTGTGTTTTCATATCTAATAAAATAAAAAAAGTGTGTTTTCATATTTAATAAAATAAAAAAGAAATATGTTTTCATATCTAATAAAATAAAAAATATGTGTTTTCACATCTAATAAAATAAAATAAAGTGTGTTTTCATATCTAATAAAATAAAAAAGTGTGTTTTCATATCTAATAAAATAAAAAAAAGTGTGTTTTAATATCTAATAAAATAAAAAAAAGTGTGTTTTCATATTTAATAAAATAAAAAAGTGTGTTTTCATATCTAATAAAATAAAAAAGTGGGTTTTCATATCTAATAAAATAAAAAAAAGTGTGTTTTAATATCTAATAAAATAAAAAAAAGTGTGTTTTCATATCTAATAAAATAAAACTAAGTGTGTTTTCATGTCTAATAAAATATAAAAAGTGTGTTTTAATATCTAATAAAATAAAAAACAGTGTGTTTTCATATCTAATAAAATAAAATAAGTGCGTTTTAATATCTAATAAAATAAAAAAAAGTGTGTTTTCATATTTAATAAATTTAAAAAAACGTCTTTTAATATCTAATTAAATTAAAAAGTGTGTTTTCATATCTAATGAAATAAAAAAAAGTGTGTTTTCATATCAAATAAAACGAAATAAGTGTGTTTTCATATTTAATAAAAATTTTTAAAATGTGTTTTCATATCTAATAAAATTTTTTAAAAGTGTGTTTTCATATCTAATAAAATAAGAAAAAGTGTTTTCATATCTAATAAAATAAAAAACAGTGTGTTTTCATATCTAATAAAATAAAAAAAAGTGTGTTTTCATATTTAATAAAATAAAAAAAGTGTGCTTTCATATCTAATAAAATAAAAAAGTGTGTTTTCATATCTCATAAAAAAAAGTGTGTTTTCATATCTAATAAAATAATAAAAAGTGTGTTTTCATATCTAATAAAATAAAAAAAAAGTGTGTTTTCATATCTAATAAAACAAAATAAGTGTGTTTTCATATTTAATGAAATTTAAAAAGTGTGTTTTCATATCTAATAAAATTTTTAAAAAATGTGTTTTCATATCTAATAAAATAAAAAAAACTGTGTTTTCATATCTAATAAAATAAAAACAGTGTGTTTTCATATCTAATAACATAAAAAAGTGTGTTTTCATATTTAATAAAATAAAAAAGTGTGTTTTCATATCTAATAAAATAAAACTAAGTGTGTTTTCATATCTAATAAACTAAAAAAAAAGTGTGTTTTCATATCTAATAAAATAAGAAAAAGTGTGTTTTCATATCTAATAAAATAAAAAAAGTGTGTTTTCATATCTAATAAAATAAAAAAAGTGTGTTTTCATATTTAATAAAATAAAAAAGTGTGTTTTCATATTTAATAAAATAAAAAGGTGTGTTTTCATATCTAATAAAATAAAATAAAGTGTGTTTTCATATTTAATAAAATAAAAAGGTGTGTTTTCATATCTAATAAAATAAAAAAGTGTTTTTTCATATTTAATAAAAAAGTGTGTTTTCATATCTAATAAAATAAAAAAGTGTGTTTTCATATCGAATAATATAAAAAGGTCTGTTTTCATATTTAATAAAAATAAAAAATGTGTTTTCATATTTAATAAAATAAAAAAGTGTGTTTTTGTTATTGATTTTATATTTTATTATTCTATTATATTGCCATATTTTATTATTGGTGTTATATTTTATTATTTTGGTTATTGTTGTTATATTTCATTATTTTTGTTATTGATTTTATATTTTATTATTCTATTATATTACCATATTTTATTATTGGTGTTATATTTTATTATTTTTGTTATTGTTGTATATTTTATTATTTTTGTTATTGTTTTTATATTTTATTATTCTATTATATTGCCATATTTTATTATTGGTGTTATATTTTATTATTTTGGTTATTGTTGTTATATTTCATTATTTTTGTTATTGTTTTTATATTTTATTATTCTATTATATTGCCATATTTTATTATTGGTGTTATATTTTATTATTTTTGTTATTGTTGTATATTTTATTATTTGTGTTTATTGTATTATTTTTTATTGTTGTTATATTTTATTATTTTTGTTTTTGTTGGATATTTTATTATTTTTGTTATTGTTATTATATTTTATTATATTTGTGATTGTTATTATATGTTGTTATTTTTGTTATTGTTGCTATGTTTTATTTTTGTTATTGTTATTATATTTTATTATTATTGTAATTGTTGTTATACTTTTATTATTTTTGTTATTATCGTTATCTTTAATTATTTTTCATTGTTGTTATACTTTTATTTTTTTGGTAGTTAGTGTTATACTTTAATTTTTGTTATAGTTGTTATATTTTATTATTTCTTGTTGTTGTTGTTATATTTTATTATTTTGTGATTGTTGTTATACTTTTATTTTTTTTATTGTTTTTATACTTCTATTATTTTTGTTATTAGTTTTATTATTTTTATTGTTATATTATTTTTTGTTATTGCTGTTTACTTTTATTCTTTTTAATGTTGTCATATTTTATTATTTTTGTTATTGTTTTAATATTTTATTATTTTTGTTATTGTTATTATATTTTATTATTTTTCTTATTGTTATTATATTTTATTATTTTTGTTATTGTGGCTATATTTTATTTTTCTTCTTGTTATTATATTCTCTCTCTCTACCTACAGAAAAGCCGTACAATGTACTTAAGGAGAGAATCACGACTGCTGTGACTGTTTCCACACATAAGCATATTTCGCAGTTCTTGGAACAAGAGACCCTGGGAGATAGCAAGCTGTCCCAATTTCTAAAACGGTTACAAAAATTAGCTGAAGGAGCGATGGATAAAAGCATCGTTAAGCATATTTTCCTCCAACGGATCCCAACGGAGTATAAGGTGGTTTTCGCTGCTCAGGACGAGTCCACGCCGGTGGAACAACTTGCCGTCATAGCAGATCACATTGCAAACATATTATCCACACAATCGTCTGTAGTATCCAGCGTGAAGACCTCTGGAAGAGACGAGCTTCTGGAAAAATTAATAGAGGGCCAAAAACGGTTAGAAGCCCGTATGGACAGAATGGCGGAAGACATCGTCAGACTATCATTAAAACAGAATCAGGGACATGGCAGCAGAGGAGGTCGCAGCCAGTCCCGGAAACGCAAGCAAGAAGCTATTTGTTGGAAGCACAAGAGATTTGGCGAAAATGCTAACTCTTGTATTCCACCTTGCAACTATAAGGGGCAGGGAAAAGCCTAAACCGACAGATGAGAGCGGCATCAACTGTCGGTGCATCCTGCTCTGGCCACCTACTTTATGTTGTAGATAAAAATATAGGCATCTCATTTTTGGTGGACAGTGGGGCACAAGTTTCCCTTATCCCGGCAACATCAGTTGAGAAAAGATCTCCTCCCTGTAAATTTACACTGCGAGCTGTAAACGGTTCGATAATACGGACTTATGGGAAGAGGTACATGGACCTTAACTTGGTTTTACGCAGATCGTTTATCCACGTTTTCATAGTGGCTGACATAAGCAGTGCTATACTGGGTACTGACTTTCTGCAAGCATTTGGCCTGGTAGTAGATATGTCAGACCAGTGTCTCCGAGATCCAAGCACACAACTTGCAGCATGTAGGGTGGTGGGGACTGGCACACCATTAGGTCCACAGGTAGCACATGCAGACCAGGACAAAGCCTTCCTGAGTCTGTTGAAGGAATATCCTTCAATATCAGTCCCCTCCTTTCACAAGGAAGTGTTACCACACACTGTAACTCATTACATTGAGACAAAAGGCCCACCCGTCCATTGTAAAGCCAGACGTTTAACATCTGAAAAAATAAAGGCTGCGAAAGCAGAATTTCAGCAGATGATGCAGCTTGGCATAGTTGGTCCATCAAATAGCGAATGGGCCTCGCCTTTTCATCTTGTTAGTAAGGGTCCAAATGCATGGCGGGCATGTGGGGACTACCGAGCTTTAAATGCCGCTACGAAACCGGATAGGTACCCAGTACCACATATCCAAGATATAACAGCAGTGGCCCAGAATAATAGGGTCTTTACTAAATTAGACCTTATTCGGGCATACCACCAGATCCCTGTGGAGCCTGAACATATTCCCAAAACGGCAATTACCACACCGTTTGGAATGTTTGAATTTTTGCGTGTTCCATTTGGTTTACGCAACGCAGCTCAAACGTTCCAACGTTTTATAGACCAGGTTCTGCGAGACTTGCCATTTTTGTGTGCATACATAGATGACGTCCTCATTGCTAGCAGGAATAGGCAGGAACACATAGATCATGTGCACCAAGTATTCGATTGCCTGAACCAATATGGTGTTATTTTAAATCCATCGAAATATACTTTTGGTCAATCCGAGGTTATATTTTTGGAGCACCATATTTCAGAGAAGGGAATTCCCCCATCTCCAGAGACAGTCAAGTCCACCCGAGATTTCCCTATTCCTGCTACAATGAGACAGTTGCGGCAATTTTTAGGATTAGTTAACTTCTATCGTAGGTTTCTCCCTCATGTTGCCCAAGTACTTTGCCATTGACAGGTATGCTGACAAATGTGAAGAACTGCAACATTACACTATCAGAGGAAGCAATAGCAGCATTCAACAAAGTAAAGGCCATGTTAGAAGACACCACAAAGCTGTCCCACATTCAACCCGATAGTGAACTTTGCCTGGCAGTAGATGCATCTGCAACTGGAACTGGAGCGGTCCTTCAGCAAAAATGTAATGGGAACTGGCGACCTATTTCTTTCTTCTCCAGGAAATTGATTGACGCAGAAACACGCTACAGCACATTTTCCAGAGAGTTGTTGGCCTCGTTTTCTGCAATAAGACATTATCGGCAGCTCCTAGAGGGACAGCCATTCTACTTGGTGACTGACCACAAGCCTCTATTAGGTACTCTGCAGTCCTCCTCAGACAAATACTCTCCCCAAGAGGTTCGTCAGTTGAACTATATCCTACAGTTTACGTCGGATGTCAGACATGTGAAGGGAGCTGACAATATACCAGCAGATACACTGTCACAAGGAATAAACTCCTTCACATTGGGACCTTCCGTCGAAGCCAACACCTTAGCTATGGAGCAAGAAAAAGACGAGCACCTGCAGAAGCTTCTGCAGAATAATGGAACATCACTGCAGCTGGTGAAAATGGCACACCCCAACAGCCCTAGAAAAATAGTGTGTGATATCAGCACTAACAAACTGCGCCCATATGTTCCAGCATCCTTAAGGAAAGACATATTCAACGCGGTACATGGGTTCGAGTCCGAACTGTTTCATAAACTCTCAGGACTTTTGGGCACCAGAAGTATACACACGACAGCATACCATCCACAAGCAAATGAAGCAGTTGAACGTCTATATCGCAACCTAAAGGCCTCTATGCGCAGTGCTTACCAGCAATACAAAGTGGTTAGAACACCTTCCTCTAATTTTGTTGGGTTTGCGCACAGCAGTGAAGAAGGATATAAATTGCTCAGCAGCAGAAGCGCTGTATGGTACCACACTACGCCTGCCTGCATCCTTAAGGAAAGACATATTCAACGCGGTACATGGGTTATCACACCCAAGGGCCAATGCGTCGATACGTTTGATGAAAGCAGACGTGCGAGAATACACCAAATAAAGTTTGGAACCTTGCATCATTTGTTGATAGACTGACAAGAACCATGGCCAAAATGGCATATTCTCCATCAGGAATAAACAAGTGCGCTAACACATATGTGCCAACGGCACTAGAGACATGCACACATGTGTTTGTTCGCGATACAGCTAGGTCGCATACCCTGCAGCTACCATACCGCGGATCTTTTAAAGTCAACAAGAAAAACAAGAAGTATTTCAGCGTCCTCATTAACGACGAAGAACAAAATATCTCAATTATCGAACTGTCGCTATTGTATTGTATTTTACTGTTGTTTAAATGTTTGTCAGTGTATAATAAATGTGTAAACGTAATTGGGTGTATATTGTGTTTATTCATATATTTTTTGTTTAGTTAAAACTAACATTAAAATTTATTTCGATGATTGATAATTAGGGACTGCCAAAAGTCACCACAACCCTAACCCTAACCCTAATCCCCCCCTCATATGTAAAACGATGTAACTTTATAATAAATTAATATTATCAGTATAACTTTTATACCATTTCAAAGAAGAAGGGCAAAATAAATCAGTAGTAATTTTTTATCATTTTTTTCATCGAACGAAAATAATGAAATTTCGAGACGAAAATCGTGTTTGCATAATTGGCGCTTTAAAATAACGTTACCATGTAGTAGACATTCCGAACGTGAAAACATACCCGTATTTAATAAATCTAGCAAAAACTAAGTAATGGTCAGATTTTCGTGAAATTTTCGCTACTTATCCATTTTAGAATGAAATTACATATAGAATCCAGTTTTCGTAAAATATACGAGGGGAAATATTTTTTTTAGTGCGTGTCCTCCCCTATATTTATTTTTTCGAAATTCAAATAAAATATATTTAAATCTATTGAAATTTCTATTTATTATGAAAACATAAGAGTTCAAATAAGTAAAAAAATATTTATTTTTTAAAAATTTAAATACACATATTGAACAAATATTTACCTTGAAGTTGCAATTAAAAAATTGATATAAACTTAATATTATATATATATATATATATATATATATATATATATATATATATATATATATATATATATATATATAAATTAGCGTTTTTTCGAATTAATATATACTATAATCAGTTGAATTGCCAAGAAAAAGAAACTTCGCAAACATTAATTAATTTTTAAAAGATTAAAACGATTAAAATTCCATTATTTCAAAATGTTCCGTTACAACATAGATTTTTAATTAATTGTGTTTAAATATTTTTTTAAATATTAAGTTTTAATGACTCTTGTCAGCTATTTTATCGCCAGATTAAAACTAATTTGAAAATATTATTGCACAAATATTAAGCATTTTGTTTGTCTCTTTTTACCGAACAAAATATGGAAGCACGTAGGTAACCAAAAGAACATTCAGTAAAACCGTATTTCATATTTAATATACAAATGTTTATAATATTATTAATCATTAAACTGTGTAAATCTTAAAACCTAACAAAATTATAACAAAGATTAATTATTAATTGCAGTTTGAAGAAGATAAAGGTTTTAAAAAATCATTAAGTTGCTTCTGCTTTTCCATAGTTCGTATAGTACACACAAATCTGACGTCATATCAAAAGGAATTCATTCTTATTGAAAGAAATTATATTCTTAGATTTTTTTCTGTGTGTTTGTTGATGTCCACTCTACCAAAACTTGACAAATGACGTTTTGGCGTTTATAAATAGTAAATATGTTTGTCTGAGTCTTGTCCATTTGTGGGTGTATTTACTTATCTATCTCCCCTTCTCACACCCTTTCACTGTTTGCCCCTCACTCTCTCTCCCTCTCTCTCTCTCCCTCTCTCTCTCTCTCTCTCTCTCTCTCTCTGTGAAAAACTGCCATATGTCGCGCATTGTTGACCTCCTCATGTCTAAATTTTCTCACTGAAATGGAACACCTTCCCTATAAAATATAACAAGTATTTGCGCCTATAGAACTGTCAGAATTTTTGGGAATTTTTGACACCCTTAACACAAAACTGCGAATAAAATATACTGTAGAGGACTAGGATATATAAATGTTTTTGACTTGTAATGCGGGTATATATTTATTTTCGAAAAATATAAAATTTCCAGAAAAATTTGGGGGAGGGGGAAGGACGGGTTTCTCTGTCTAAAGCTAACTAATCTAACCTAACTAGTTCCTACTGTCACTCTACTTTCACCACAATACCACATTCATACTATACATTCATCAGCGTATAAATCCTTCATCAATCACCATAAGAACATCATACCATGATAAACGAATTAAAACCCATAAGAAAAAATGGGGGTTTGGGATATAAAAATTTTATAATACAAAGATAAAATGAAGTATTTACAATGTTAGTAACTGTGTAATAAATTGCGAACAGACGGGCTTACCTGACAAACGCTCGAGTTGTGCACTCTGCAAAGCGGGCACGTCCAAAGAAAAATGGCAAGATGGCGGCGGCCGGTTAATATTGCCAAGTAATCACGCAAAATCTCATGTTCTCTCGCACACACGAGAGTTCAGCTTAGCATAAAAACGGGTCATTGTGAGCAAGAAGGGAGAAGGAAAAACGTAGTCAAGACAAAGACGACGCTTCTGACGACTGAGAAGAAAAAAGAAGAAAAAGAGCAAGAAGTAGAAGAGGAAGAAGAGAACGATACATGAGAAGACGAGGTGTGTGCGGTTTTGAGTAAATCGAAACAGACAGAAAAAAAAACCTCTGATTACAAGCTATTCCGGCTTTGGTATGGAGAAATTTGACATCAGATTAATTCCGGAATTCGATGGCTCCCCCACTGGTCCCTCGGTGGTCGAATGGCTGGAAAAGGCTGAGCGCGTTTGCCGGTTGTGCAAGATTAAAGACCCAGCTATGGTTATCCCATTGAGACTCACTAAAGGGGCTTATGCCGTGTACCAGCAGCTAGGGGAGGATCCGACCATGGAGCAGATTACACAAGCGCTATACGGGGCATTTGGTACAGACCCTTTTGTCGCCTGGAGGCAGTTTTCCGAACGCCGACTTGGGCCAGGGGAGACAGTGGATGTCTACATGGCCGACTTGAAAAAGCTTGCCACTCCCTTCGGCGGTGCAAGTGATCGCATATTGGCATGCGTCTTTTTGTCGGGACTTCCGGATGAGGCAAGTCGACTGCTGCGAGCATCGTCAAGACTCACTGAGATTAGATTGGAGGAGTTATTGGCGAGAGCACGAAACATCTTGAAAGACGATCGAGAACTAGTCTCCGCAGCTGTTGACACTCTGGACTCGCCAACGAAGGGTCTACGATGCTATACCTGTGGTGGCCCCAACCACTTTTCCAGAGACTGCAAAAGCGGTACAAGGCGCACCCCTAATTATGGAGCACGACAAGTAATACGGTGTCACCAATGCAATAAGCCAGGCCACATAGCGCGGAATTGTCCGGGAAACGGGCAAGGGGAGGACGCCGCAACGCTAGCACCCTCCCCAGCGCTGCATTGAACAAAGCGCTGCCTGCAGTAACAGTTCAAGTTGATGGATGTGAACGTTCAGCGCTGGTTGACACTGGCTGTACCCAAACCCTTCTTCGAAAGGAATATTGCGCCACATGGAAGAAACGAAGGATCCCTGTACTTACTGTCGGCCAAGGCTCATTGGTGTGTTGTGGGGTCAGCGTTGTTCATATCAGCATTGGCAATGGCTCTCCGGTTGCTGTGATGGTGTTAGTGGTCGATGAGGAGCTGCTCGGATATGACCTTCTCCTTGGAATGGACGCTATCACACAGCTAGGCGGAATTACTGTGAACGGCGCCGGTGATGTGAGCTTCTCTCGACCAAACAAACAAATGTGTGCAGCAATCACTCTCGATGAGCCCGACTTCCATGCAGAATACGATAAGGGCACAAACACTTGGACAGCATCCTGGAAATGGGCAGGCGACCAGTCACCAGTGTCATTGCGGAATCGACTTACAGAGTATCCCCCTCCTGCGTGGCTTAGGGGGCAGTACGAGGCAGAACTTCAAGTGTGGCTGGATAAGGGCTGGTTAGTTCCATACCCAGAGGATGAGTTTGGGCCCCCGCGGGGGCTAATTCCCCTGATGGCTGTCAGACAAGAGAACAAGCAGAAAGTTCGACCTGTTCTTGATTACCGGGAACTTAATGAATACGTTGACCCACACACTGCGGGGGCTGATGTCTGTGCTCATAAACTACGGGAGTGGCGGCGGCAGGGTGCGGAAGCAGCCATACTGGACTTGCGAAGAGCGTACTTGCAAATACGTGTTGAGAAATCGCTGTGGCCGTTCCAGACGGTGGTGATCAAAGGAATTCGCTATTACTTGACCAGGCTAGGATTCGGCCTGAATGTAGCCCCTAACATTATGACAGCAAGCATGCAGGCGATCCGGCGTCAAGATGAAGTGGTGCAACATGCGACATCGTCGTATATAGACAACATTTTTGTCAATGAGAGCCTCCTGTCTGCCCAGGCAGTCAAAGAACACTTCGAGCACTTCAGATTGTCGTGCAAGGAGCCGGAGCGGCTACAGGACGGGGCGAAAGTGCTCGGACTGCAGGTGAGCGGAAGTGCAGATGGCCTTCAATGGGGAAGGAGTGGTGAAATCCCGGAAATCCCATCTACCATCACACGTCGGAGCACGTTTTCCATTTGCGGAAAATTGGTGGGTCACTTCCCTGTGTGTGGGTGGCTCCGAGTGGCTGTAGCGGCCATAACGCGACGGGACACTTCTATGTCAACTGGATGGGACGATGAGGTGCATGATCCTGCCCTGCGAAGCATGCTGGTGGAAGTTGTGGCCAGAGTGACCAATGATGACCCTGTACGGGGGAGCTGGTGCGTCGATGGGAGTGAATTTACAGTTTGGGTAGATGCCAGCTCACTTGCCCTTGGCGTTGCTCTGGCGGTCGACGGAAGGATAATAGAAGATGCCTGCTGGCTTCGGCCGGAGAATGACGCCAAGCATATAAACCTAGCTGAACTCGATGCTACACTGAAAGGAGTCAATCTAGCGCTTCAGTGGCAGGCTAGAATCCTTCACATCATCACGCATTCCACGTGTGTGCATCGGTGGATGACCAATGCCTTGAACGGAAAAGCACGTCTGACAACGAAGGCGTCGGCCAAAATGTTGATCCAGAGGTGGCTTGCTACCCTAACCGAAACCACTAAGGAATATGACTTGGTCATAGATGTGACACTGGTGCAGTCCTGTTTGAATCAGGCGGATCGTCTGACCAGAGTGCCACGCCGTTGGCTAGACCTGCCAAAAGAAGTGAACGAGTCAGCACCTGTAAATTGCGCTGCAGTGGGACATAGACTCAGCCCGGAGCATATTAATGATGTCCATTGCCAAAGCGGGCACCCCGGTGTAAACCGAACGCTTTACTTCGCCAGATTGGTTGACCCCTCTGTGTCTCGGAGGGCTGTGAAATCTGTTGTGGGAAGCTGCAACACCTGCCGATCGATCGACCCAGCACCTGTCCGGTGGAAGAAGGGAATACTCAGTGTGAAGCGTAATTGGGATAGGATTGCGATGGACATAACGCACTACAACGGGAGGCATTTTTTGACGCTTATCGACTGTGGACCATCTAGGTTTTCATTGTGGCGGCCCCTTCGCCGGCAGGACGCGGCTGCCATTGTCCATGAATTGGAAGGTATGTTCCTCAGGCGTGGCCCTTCTTCTGAGATACTCACCGACAATGGCCCCGCTTTTGTTAGTGAGCCGTTTAAACAGTTTGCAGATGGCTGGGGTGTCCATCTGCGTTTACGGTGTGCCCATGTTCCCAGTGGAAACGGGATTATTGAGCGCAATCACAGAACTGTTAAGACAATCGCAGTGCAGAAGGGGTGTACGGTACCTGAAGCAGTCTATTGGTACAACGTCACCCCTAAGGACGATGTTTCACCCTCCACCGCGCCAGCCAACGCGCTACATACATACCGTGTCAGGGTGAGAGGTTTGGAGAGCAGCTCACTACCCGAACCGGAGCCACCACAAAAGAACATAAAAGAAGGAGATGTCGTCTGGGTTAAAAAACCCCGAGGCCAGTGCACGACTCGCTACGGAACCGGTCATGTCACTGAAGTGATCAGCCCGCAGGCGGTGCGAGTTGATGGAGTACCTCGTCATATTAAAGACTTAAGATCAGTATTCCAAACGCAGCTGCCGCTTGACGAAGATAGTGAAATTGAATCCGTGACCAGCGACCCATCATTCTGGTTCATGACGGCTTCAACACACAGCGACACTGAGAGTGGTAGCCTTCAAAGTACTGACCCTCCTGCTGATGATGAAGACCCGGACAGTGATACTGCGATGCTCAGCTTTAGGTTCGCCGACCTTCGTGTCACGGAAGACAGCGCAGACAGTGATGAAGCCCCGAATCCCCCTCTCCGAAGAAGCACTCGAAGAAAAAGGCCACCGCCTCCCTGCTCTTTCTGTGAAAATGAGATCAGAGGGGAGTGTGTAATAAATTGCGAACAGACAGGCTTACCTGACAAACGCTCGAGGTGTGCACTCTGCAAAGCGGGCACGTCCAAAGAAAAATGGCAAGATGGCGGCGGCCGGTTAATATTGCCAAGTAATCATGCAAAATCTCGTGTTCTCTCGCACACACGAGAGTTCAGCTTAGCATAAAAACAGGTCAATGTGAGCAAGAAGGGAGAAAGAAAAACGTAGTCAAGACAAAGACGATGCTTCTGACGACTGAGAAGAAAAAAGAAGAAAAAGAGCAAGAAGTAGAAGAGGAAGAAGAGAACGATACATGAGAAGACGAGGTGTGTGCGGTTTTGAGTAAATCGAAACAGACAGAAAAAAAAACTCTGATTACAGTAACAAAAGAACCCCCTGTGGCTAAACTGTGGCAGGTGCTCTGATTCGCAAGTCGAAAAGGTGATGCAGGTCCGAACGCTTTATTTAAACACCTCTTATGAAAACTTCGAAAGGGAACCCGCATCTCTGGCGAATTAAGCGATCTGTCACCTAATTTGAGTAGGGGAATGGGGCTGAAAAAAAAAAAACCGGGACAAACTTAAAAAGGGCCTAATGATCTCTATCACACACTAGTTAGGTTATGAACTCAGGAGCCTAGAAAATGGCCCTACTCTTGCCTAAATCGTGACCTACTCTGGACTTTAAACGAGTCAGGGCTGTCGTTTGTTTCTGCTACCCAAAATTCTTTTCCTAATGAACATCCAAGAACCAGTCAAGACTTGCTTCTCTCACCCGACACACATGCACAACTTACACCCACTTTTCAACAAAGTCTGACGAAAAGAGTCTAAGTCTCTTGGTCTTGATACGACTCTTCAAATGATAACGGAAGATTCATATAAGGTCGAGGGGAGCAAAGTCCTCAGATCCATAGACCACTCTCATGTGTGTGTTCCAGATAGCACCTCTCATCACTGCTAGTAAGGTCAAACACAATTCTTTTCTAAGCCTATCCATTGTCAGAGCCTAATTGCTACATACATTGATAGGAACCAAAGTTAACAACGATGTGTTCAGTATGCGGACCATGAAACCTGTAACAGACTCAATCAGCCACACCACGATGCGACAATAAACGAAGGCGTGACATAAAGTCTCGACCTCATTGGCACACCGTTTACAAATAGGCGAAACCGCCAAGCCAGCTGAGTGAATTTCTTACCGACCCAGAGAGCATCCCGAATTACTAACCAGGTCAAGGATGCCTCGTCATTAGTGTGACATCCTGACCCAGGCGCCCAAGGCCAGATTGAGCGGAGCTGCCCCTTCGTCAAAGGGAGCCCCTCACCAATAACATCCCTTACAGATCCCCTCACTAACACCTGATATAATGCCTTTCGGGGCAACAGCAGAGTGTTGGAGAGGCTTTCCTTAACTCTTAAGAGGAACTTCAGTGCGCGCCGGCACTCGAGGTAGAAGGGGCATTCACCTTGGGGCAACCTGTGTGCCTCCCCCTCGACTTGTGGCCCCCTCTCAAAGCCGGAAAGGCTTTCTTGGTTTCCTCCATCCAAAGGCCACCGTCTTCCCTGTCTTGTGTGCATATTCGATCTAGGTAGTAGAGCCGTAGTGTGTGGAGCCGGATCTCCACGTTTGGCATACCTAGACCGCCTTCATAAGGATGTAGGTAGCAGACATCGCGACAGACCATAGGGGCCTTTCCAAGCCATAGAAAGTTGAAAAGAGCCCTCTGCAAATATAACAGTGTATCTGACGGGATTGATAGACGATAAATGAAGATTGGATAGATGTTGTATTACACACCTCCGCTCTCCCCTTTAATGAAAGGTTTCTACTGATCCACAGCGCGACTGCGGATCGAACCGCTTTCAGAACCTCTGACCAATTTTTCTCCAGCTGGAGGTCAGGGCCAAACCAGATGCCGAGTATCTTGCAAGGCCCGTCACTCCAACTAAAGGGCCCCTGAAGGGACATACCCCTCCAGGCACCGATGCGCAAACCCAAAGACTTGTCGCAGTTAATTTTGGCCCCTGTTACCGTTTCATACAATCTGATTTCTACACCGACGACACTAATCTTAGCACTGCTCGTTACAAACACAGTTACATAGTCGGCATAGGCGGAGTTCTTTACCTGGGCATCCGCACCTAGCAAAGTGATTCCGCGTAGGACCGGATTCACCCTTAGCTTGCGCAAAAATGGCTCTATCGCAAGCACATATAGCATGAGTGATAACAGGCACCCTTGACGAATTGAACGTGACAAACTGAAGGGTCTCGACCTCTTCCCATTCACTTCTACCATCACCGCGGGGTTAGCATAGAGAAGATGAACCCACGAGCGAAATTGCGAGCCAAAACCGGCCGCCGACAAAACAGCCCCCAAGTACCAATGGTCAACCCTATCGAAGGCTTTGGACTGATCTAAATTGATCAGCGCGGCCTCAGTGTCGACTTTTTCTATCATCAGGCGTGTCGTGTACAAGTTATCCTGGATTGTCCTGCCCTTCACAGCACACGTTTGTTCGGGGCTAATAAGACGAAACAGGACAAGCTGCAGACGATTTGCGAGAATCTTGGCCAAAATCTTTAACTCCGTGTTAAGCATCGTTAAGGGCCTGAAATTACCTAACCCATCCCCACCATCTTTGCTTTTATGACCTATTAAGGCTGCCCCGCTTTAAGGCTTTAATGATTTCATCCTCCATTATGCCACCTTCGCACCTAGCCGCTTCAGTCGTCGAAAGACGAGAAAAGTCAGCCAAATAGGTGTCGAACTGTTCTAATGACAGACCGGGTTCCATGGAAAAAAGCTCCTGGAAATGACAGTACGCCCGTCCGGCAATGTGACACAAGCAATGTGCCTATCAGCCGCTTGCCTAAGCTCCTCTGCACGCAGTTCAGTGGCCATGTTTGTTGCTTCCTGGGGCATTCTTTTTAAGCTAGCCCTAATCACAAAAGCTTGGTGCTTCTTTTCAGTAAGGGAGGCAAGCTGAGCCTTAATTAAATTAATGCTAGCACTATCCCCCTCCTCCACCGCCCAATCTAATCTAGACTCTAGTGTCCCTTTAGCTTCCCTAGAATCTAGGTTGAGTCTTTTGCTAAAGTTGGCAGAAAAGGACCTAATGGCTTCCTTAATTTTTACCCACCACTTATTCCCAATAATTGCCCCCGTCAATTCCCGCTGTAGGGTTAGTAATAGCCGTTCACGGAAGCCCTTCACATCGAATAACGACGTGTTGAGCTTCCAGTAACTGGCTAATCTAGGCTTAGGTCTATCTAAGTTTACCCGTACATGGACAAGTCTGGGATCCGAGTAAACTATATTGTGGAAACTTGGACAATTCAATACTACTACATCAACTCTCCTAACTAAGAACCGGTCGGTATAGCTCGAGAGCTGTACCGGACCGGAGCTGCGTCTACCTGTCCAAATCCACACTAAGTCACGGGGCTTTTCATTTCGGAATTTGTCGATAAGATCAAACTTATCCACAAATTCACAAAATAGAACAGCATCCCGATCTCTGTTAGTTCCCCTAGAAGGTAACCCAAATCGATCTAAATCGGGATCCAGGACATTCCAGTCTCCCGCTAAGATAACTGTTCGAGAAGTATCCATGAACTGCTCGATTCACCGAAAAAAGGCAGCCAGCTCAACGTGGTTATTGGGTGCATAAACCCCAATAAGACGAAATGCCTTGCCCTTTATGGTAACATCCAAAACACATAGTCTTCCCTCGGGATCCATGTAACACGGGTCACACGACGAATCTAGGGACCTTTTAATTAGCCAGGAAACCCCTCTAGAGTGAGAATTAAAGTACGCTGAGTAATCTCTAAAGCGCATGTAAATGGTCGCCAGGAATGAAATGGGTTTCCTGCACACAGCAAATATCCACTCCGAGGTGCTGCAGGTCCAAACTCAAGCACCATTTTCGCAAGTCGGCCCTTAGCCCTCGGACATTCACACTAGCAAGCTTGAGATCCATGATTGTGCCTTAGGGTTGAGAATCAGAAATGAACATCGCGGTTGTAAGCGTGCCGTAGTATTGATGAGTCCCTCACAAGAGATACCGCCGACATGCAAAGGATAGGTTAGTTTTGATATCCTATACAGGGAGGGGTTCATTTTTACCCTCCCAACACAACATTTCTTTAGTTTTTTATGTCTGTGTCTTTGAAAATAGCTAGGGGAGGGGAAAGATTGAAGGCCTTATTTGCCTCCTCCAACATTTGTCATAAATCTCTAGCCTCTTTGCGTTTTCTAATGACTATCAGGATTCTTTTTGCTTTGGGGAAATTGGTGGGGATGTCTATTAACTTCCCCCCTACCTCCTTGAATTCGATTACTTTGGTGAGGTCGGCACCTTTAAAGTTTTTGTTATTGTTGATGGCTGCTGAGTTTAGTATGCATATGTCTTTTCCAGGGAGGTAGAGGGTCTTTTTCTTGTGTTCAAGCGAGGAGGTAATGTCCATAGCAGTGTGTGCGTTAGTAAGGGTTTTTTCAGGATATGCAGGAGTATTGTGAGGGGACTTAGAGGTGCCTGGAACAGGAGAGGAGGATTTATGTTTTTTAAGGGTTAGTCCAAATACTGTTAAAAATAATAAAAAGCAGGAAAAAAGCGTCATGTAGAAAAAAAATCCGATAAAAATAAAAGGATGATGGGAGGAAAGCATTGAACATATTAAGAGACATTATTTATCAAAAGGGAAACCGAAAATAATATCCCTATATACAGAATTAACCTCTTTGAAACGTAACGAGGATGAAACGATTACCGATTACGTTATAAGGGCAGAAACAACTGCCAAAGCCTTAAAACTCTCAGGTGAAATAATAAGCGATAGCTTGTTAATATCAATGACCCTCAAGGGACTTCCAGCTGATTTTAAACCATTTACAACTGTTATAACTCAGAAAGATAAACCCATAAATTTCAGCGAATTTAAAGTGGCATTGCGCAGTTACAAAGAGACTAATCGTATGCTCGTGGACAATAATAACTCCAGCAATATTATGAAGTTCAAAAATGCTTCTTGAAAGCAAACACCACCAAATTACGCACCTCACCGCAACGTATTCTACAAAAGTAATTTTCCCAAGAAAAGAATAAAATTATCTGCTATAATTGTGGACGACCCAACCACAAAAGTTTCCAATGTCGATATAAACGCTCTAAAATGGACTCCGTAAAAAACGTTGAGAACTTTGAGGAAGAACATACATTTCTATTCAGATGTAACTTTGACAATGCGACAAACGGTAAAAATCTCCTTGTAGACTGTGGTGCTACAGCGCACGTTATCACCAAGGAATCTGATTTTATTAATTTTGATTCAAACTTTAATCCTCAAAGTCATTTTGTCGAACTTGCCGACAGTAGTCAAATAAATGATATAGTCTTGAAAAGAGGCGATGCTAAAATATACCTAAAAAATAATAAAGGCGAAATCTGTAACTGTATTCTAAAAAATGCTCTGTTCATACCTACATTTAAGCAAGAAATATTTCCGTGCAGGCTGCAATTAAACAAGGCGCGAATATACAATTTGGCCACAATACATCAAAATTGACATACCCCAATGGAACTGCATTTGACGTTAAAGAAAATGGCCGACTATATTATTTAAAAAGTATGGTTCCCTCAAAAACTGCCTGTCACGATTTGGAAACCTGGCATAAAATTTTAGGACACTGCAATACAGCTGATATTAAAAAATTACCAAATGTAGTCGAAGGCATGAAAATAATACCTTCAGACGATCTCCCAAATTGTGATGTGTGTGCATAGGGGAAAATGACAAAAGATATAAGCCGAACACCAGACAAAAAAGCTACGAAAATTCTCTCACTTGTGCATTGTGACTTAGCATGTCCGATCAGCCTGTTGGGGAGAAACAATCTAAGGTACGTTTTGAACTTTATTGATGATTTTTCCGGTTTAATTATGGTTTATTTTCTAAAGAAAAAATCCGACACTATCCTCGCCACTAAGAAATATTTAGCTGATGTTGCCCCGTACAGTTCAGTAAAATGTATTCGCTCAGAAAATGGGACTGAATTTACTTTGAACTTCTATTAATTAACCACCTTATTAAACACGAGAAACCAGCGCCGTACTCCCCCTTCCAAAATGGCACAGCTGAAAGGGCATGGCGAACCCTTTTTGAGATGACAAGATGCCTACTTATCGAATCGAAATTAGCGCATAGTTTATGGACATAAGCTTTAATGGCAGCAGCATATATCAGAAATAGATCGTTCAATAAGAGGCTAGGGAAAACGCCTTATGAAGAGTTTTGCAGTGTATAACCTAAAATGAACAGAATGCATCTATTTGGTTCTGATTGTTTTGCATTTATAGAAAACATCAGTAAACTAAATACTAAAAGAGAAAAAGGTACTTTCGTAGGTTACGATAAAAATAGTCCGGCATACTTAATCTACTTTGCAGCTCAAAATGCCATAAAAAGGGTTAGATGTGTAAAATTCAATGATACATTAAATTTTAAAAATGGCGATCCAGCGAATAAAAAACGTGAAATATTGCCTAGCATCTTAATCGATCACAATGAAAATATTAATAACAACGACAATTACAGTACTTCTGACGAAAATAGTAACCAGACACGTCGATACTCAATAAGGAAGCGAAAAAGGCCAGACTTCTTACAAATTGAAAAGATACAAGATTACGCCGTGGATTACTGTTATTCGTTGAACAGCGCACCGGAAAGTTATAATGAAGCGATTAATTCAGAAAATCACGAAGAATGGGAACAAGCTATGGTATCCGAATTGAAAGCTTTATCTGAAAATAACATATACGAAATAGTGGCAAAACCAACAGATAAAAATATAATTTCTTCACGCTGGGTTTTTTCCAAAAAAATCACAGCTTCTAGCAGTGAAACTTTTAAAGCAAGATTTGTGGCAAAAGGTTTCTCACAAATTCCTGTGCAACATTTTCACCAACGATAAATTTAACGACTATTAGAATTTTATTACAACTTGCCACTCAATACAATTTAAAAACACATCAAATGGATGTAAAAAATGCTTATTTAAATGCTCCGACTGACTGTGAAATCTACATTTACCCTCCAGAGGGATTTAAAATGAAAAATAAAAATTGGGTGTGGAAATTAAATAAATCGTTATATAGACTAAAACAAAGTGCACGAAATTGGAATTTAACACTCCATAATTATTTAATAGAACAGGAATCCAAACAATGTCCCGTAGACGCGTGCATGTATACCAAAAATGTAGGTAATAAATTGTTGATTTTGGTTTTTTGGGTTGACGATATATTACTCGCCTCAAACTGTGACAACACTTTAAGAGATGTTAAAAATGAATTAAATAAAAAGTTTAAAATGACCGATTTTGGACGACTGTCATGGTTCCTCGGTATAAAATTTACCTGTGAAAATGAAACTATAACTATGAACCAATCACGATACATTGAAAAAATTTTCCTCAAGTTCGGAATGCAAGATTGTAAGCCGCGTTCAACTCCCGTCGAAATGGACATAAATAAAAATATAGGGACCGAAACAAAATTCATAGATAACCAAATATACAGGGAATGGTAGGGAGCCTCATTTACTTGATGACCGCAACAAGGCCTGACATATGTTACACTGTAACAAAGCTATCTCAAAACTTATCGAAACCGACAATTAAAGACCTTAATCGTGCAAAACAAATCCTTCATTACCTAAAAGGAACCAAGGAACAATCTTTAAGATTTAAAAAATCTACATATCCTCTAAATTTAGAAGGCTTTTCGGATTCAGATTGGGCTAACTCTGAGGATAGAAAGAGTATAGCGGGGTATTGTTTTAGACTGTCAAAGACTGGACTTATGATCTCTTGGAAAACTAAAAAGCAACAAATTGTTGCTCTTTCTACTTGTGAAGCAGAATATGTGGCTCTTACTCATTCCGCGCAGGAGGCAATTTTTCTGAACACCGTTCTAAAATCTATTTTAAAACCAGATCTAAGTAAAAAACCTATAGCAATTCATTGTGATAATCAGAACAGTATTTTATTAGCAAATAATTCTATGATTCATCAAAGGTTGAAGCATATTGATATCAGATATCATTTTATAAGGGATGAAATAAGAAAAATATCTATTACTCTTACTTATGTGACGTCTGAGAATAATATAGCCGACATTTTCACTAAACCTATAAAAAGAATAAATTAAGACATTTTATAACCGAACTTTTTGGAATCTAATTATGAATAAATCTCTTTTCAGAAACCCAAAAGGAGAAGCATGAACAGTTAAAATCACACAAAAAAAAAAAATTGTAAATTGTCCGGGCACGACGTTAAACTGCGACCATTTCTACCTTACTAACCAAATTAACCAATTAATACCTAACATAATGTTTCCAGTTTTTGTGACAAAAAAAAAAAAGAAAAAAAAAGCCACTTGTTAAAACCCTTTTGAAAACTTCCTATTTGTCAAATAGTTCTTTTTGTATCTCTTTTTTTATTTGGCAAACATTTGTTTAAACAAAACAAAAAATGTATATTTGTGAATTTTTGTGCATATGTTTATATGTATTTGAAAAGTATTCTATTTGTATGTTTATATATATTTAAAAAGTGTTTATTTTTATATGTATCCCCCCCCCAAAAAAATGACTTCTTTTTGCACACATTATACCAATATATTAATAATTCTTTTTGACCAATGAGAATAAAGACAAATTCCCCCAAAACCAGAAAGAAAAAAAAACAAAAAAAAACAAAAAAAAAAACAATTATTTTATTGGTTTATTTTTCTTTGTTTATTTTTCTTTCCTTTTCTCAAGTGAAACCAAAATTGAATCCGAAAGGATTTTTCCATTATATCAAAAAAAGGGGTGTGTAAAATGTTTTTGACTTGTGATGGGGGTATACATTTAATTGCTGCCCACATCAGCAATATGTGGCACAAGGCCGGAAAGTGGGAATCCCGCAGGCTCCCCTAAAGAAGGGGCACTCCTGCAATTTTAAAAATTGCCTGAGTCTGTATTCCCCGGTCGGGGCGCCTCAGGCAGCAAACAATAAACTTGCCCCACTGGAAAGCCCGGTGGCAAGGCCTGGGAGGGTGGACCTCCTAGGTATTACCCAGGCGGCGTACCTCAGTTCAACAGGTGCTGGGCCGGTTCCCGGCCCCTCACCTGTTGGGCTGAGTGTCAAGTGACGAATCCTTGACGTGTACTATCCTGTCTCCCTGCAGCTGAAGCCGCTAGGAGACCTTCCCCATCAGACCAAGTGATGGGGGTATGAGACGAATGGATTCGCCAATCTGTGCTAAACAACCAATGAAAACGTCCCAAAATTATTATAACATTTTCGAATTTTGGATTCAATCAGTTTGCCGTTTATTATGTCACGGACCGCATTTAATTCTTGGCCGCCATCTTGGTTACTGATCTGAACTACGCTGCCATCTTGGTTACTGATCTGAACTACGCCGCCATCTTTGTTTAACACAATATCTCAGCACTTAAGAGGCAAACTACGCCATGGACCGCATTTGATTCTTGGTCGCCATCTTGGTTACTGATGTGAACTACGCCGCCATCTTTGTTCAACACAATGTCTCAAAACTTAACACTAATCCTGTTACAAAAGAAAATAATGAAACGAATGGAATGAAGGAAACAAAACCTCAATTGCTGTATAAAATAAACGTGTCGTTTATTTACTGTTGAAAAATAAATGTTTTAGATATAACACGTGTTCATGTCCGCGTTCGGATGTAATCGTCGTTTGTTGCGGGACTGGTGGTGTAGAAAGAAAAGGAAATGTGTGTGTTCATCTCACGTTCGGGTCACTTTGCATGGGAAAAGAAGTGAGTAATGTAGTGGAAATGGATAGAGGGTTGACATCAGTTAAGCTGTGCGCCATGTTAGCAGTCAGCTACGTGGAGGTGTTCTCCGGCACAAGTTGTAGATACGAGTTGTCTGGTTGATGGACCAAAGCAAAAGGGGAAAAAAGAGTGAGAAAGTCAATCCAGTTCATGAAGAGAGAAAGCGTATAAAGTGTACGTACGGTCTGTTAGCTTTTTGCCCCACATTATAGCAAATGGCGTGAGGCGTGCCTGCCGAAACGGCGGCAGCTGGTCCGTAGACCACTCACCTTGGAAGCTGATCCGAAAAGAAAAAAGCTGCTTTTATAGTTGTTTCCGGTGGTCTTTTGCGCATGTGTGGATTTCCTTTGAAAGAGGAAGTGACATTGTCCATGTGTGCATACATGTGCACGTATGTGAGTACATGTGTATACGTTAGTGTGTGTGTGTATACACGTGAATGTGAGTGTATATGCATAAACGTGAATATATGTACGTGTGTGGACGTGTGCGCGTATGTTTGTGTGCGTGTATGTATATGACAAGTAATATAGCTTGAGATGTGAACGCGTGTTTTTGTGTGAGACTAGAAAAAGGCTCGCGCAATACAAAGCTTGTAATTTCTCTTTTTAAAGTGGTTTGTTTAATTTCTTTATGGAATATACTTCCAAAATAAACTATTAAAGTTTTTTGAAAAATAATAGAAATATTATTTTTCTATTTTTTAAAAAAACAGTGTTTACAAAGTGCCTGCACGCGTTCATGCAGCCATGTTTTTTACGTAATGAAATCAATTGAATTTTACAAGTTAATTTTTTTTCAATTTTTAAACTTTAAAATTCTATCAAAATTTTCTATTGTTTCAATCTTTAAGATATTTTCAGGCTCAATGTGAAATGTAATGCTCTTTTTGATAAACCGAATATAATATTCTAGACAAACGTTGTTTTTTTTTTAAAATTCACCCCCCCCCATTTTGAAATGTCTATTAAAATGAAAATAAATAATTTTCTCACCTAAGTTTTATATATCACAAATTGAAAATAAAATAATCTAATTTAAAAAAAACAATAGTTATTTGCAACTTTACCTGTAAAGTCCAAAGTTTAAAACCTTTTTTTTTTAAGCACGTTGATTTTTTTTTTTTTTTTTTAATTGAAACATCATGTTCTGGTTAGATTCTACAGTAAATATCGGACGCTGACGACAATTTTTTCTATTTGATTCAATGTTTGTATTTTTTTTGAGATATTTTAAAAAAAATCACTCCATAAAGAAGAATAAAATATGTTAAATCAAAAACTCATGTATTTCTTTAAGAAAATGAAAAAAAAAGGAAAATTGGTCAATTGGATTGTGTTTAAACGGCAAAAACTGATAAGTGAAATGTGATCATTTTTCAAGTACGGTGACCCACTTTTCACACACAATGCATGATGGCTCACGCGTATGTGTTGTTTTTACATTTTTGAAATAATTAATTACAGCCCTTTTAGCCATCCATATTTCACAACTGGAAGAAAGACAAGAAACACCGGTTTGCTAACACCGGGTAATTGCGTACATACTGGCGATCTTTTCAAATGGTTGCTTAAAAAATTCTTTTATTGAAAAAAAATTTATTTTGATTAAACCTTTTATTATTTTAAAATTTGGTCTTTTATTGGAAAACAATTAGGGTTTAAATTACATTATTCATGTTGTTATAAGCTTTGAAAGATAGCGAGTCTAATTAATCACTCCTTTTTAATGGCGACTTCTGACACTCCTATTGCAGCTATATGTATTAATATATTCATGCGTATTTCATCATTTTATGAGTGCATTTATTTATTTACCCCTCTCCTCTCCCTTTTCTTCTCTCTCTTACACACACACACACACGTATATACACACATACGTACTCACTCTTCTCTACTTATATACAAAAAAGCACATTGTGTGAGAAAGTTCGTTCCCTAAGGACACCGAAACGGATGGGCCGATTTCTTTTTTTATGTAAGACCGACCAAAATTGGCATAAACATATGAAAACGTTTACATTACAATACTATCATTACACTGTGCACATACAAACACTTTATGATATTATATTTCTTCATATTCTTTATGGCCTTAATGTGTGTGCTCTTTTCGCTGTTGTGGAATGAGCAACGGCCACTTGTCTATAGACAGGTCTGTACTCAGCATCTTGTAGATGGGGGCCTGGGGATGCCTGAGCTGGCTAGTCATAAAAATGCTGAAAGGTTGGCGTTCCTGGGTAGAACTCTGATAGAGGAGTCTGCATGGGGTGCTGTGGTTGGTGTAGCCTTTCCCAACCTTATCCCTAATCACTTGGTCGAATGCCAAAGGAGACCAAGAGGGCAGTTGCAGTTCTTCAACGAATGCCGAAATGCACTTAGAGCGATGCCAGGGTCCAGTGACCTTGCATGGCTTAGAAGGGCATTTTATCGTGAGTTAGTGGTGGAGATCACTTTGGACCCGCTTGGGGAGTGACTACAGCTGTTGGAGGGGGAAGTCTGCTCTATATGGAATTGGGTATTTTGTCCTTTTTATCCACGGTGCGAGGAAGATATTCTAGAAACTGTTGAACATGCATTTTTTACTTGTTCCAAGCTCCTTGAATTCTGGGAGTATGTCAGTGAGGTCATGGCTCGCATCGTCCCCGATCAGGTGACGATCCTGGATTTCTGGTAGTCTATAACGCAGCTCCCTTGTGGCCTAGGGAGGAACGAATGGTGTTCCTAGTGACCTTGGCCATAGCTAGACTTGCAGTGTGGGTTTCACGCATAGAGATAGCGTGTGCCGGGGAGCCACCTTCTCATTGGGATCTAATTTTGTATTTTAAACACCAACTTAAAATCAAAATCAGATGCGAAAGAAGGAGGTTATCTCACTCACGTTTTAGTAAGAGGTGGATTCACACCACTAGTTTATGTGCATTCGTGTGAAACAGGCTTGAGTACGTGTTCTCTGCCTAGGCATGGCACACGCCGACCGTAAAAGCTAGTTGGTATAAATAAGCTCCATGTCCCCAATCTTTATTTTAGATGGCGACCCCTGACCCCCTCCATCCCCCCACACACATCCTTTTTGGCCTTATGCCACATTTAAATAGAATTGGTTGTATGTTTTATATAATTTTTATCGTAAAAATTTTGTAAAGTTTGTAATTTTTTCCTTTTGAATAAATATTTAAATAAATAGAAAAACCACTTCCTGTTTTTTCTGTTTAGCACTTTGGTATCTGCAAAGACTCCATAGTTCGGTTTCAATCCAACCTCTTGAGTTTGGTTGAAGCCTGAGAATGGCTTTTGGAAGCTGTTCTTGTTTTTTTTTTTTTTGTATTTTGTTTTATTTTCATTGTTTTGCTTTTGCCTCCTGTTTTCTATCTTTTGAAGGTTTATCTCTCTTCCTGGACTCGACTTAAATAGTGGCTGGTCTGCATCTGAGGTAGTTGAAGTCATATCCAAGAGAATTCTCAGCCAGCCTAAATAGGCAGGTCTGAGCCAGGAAGAGGACGGAGGAGAGGAGGAGAGTAGCTGATCCAGGCTCCAGCACAGAAATGCCTAGCTTGGGGTCCAGTTCTTAGAGGGGGCTTCAGTCCAATCTGAAGGCAGGATCAGGGTCCACTACAATGCCCCCACCTCCATGCGGTCCGGGCTCTGCTTTAGCACTTAGCTCAGGTTCTGTCACCCATGTCTAACATGGATGGCAGTTCAGGTTCATGCTCAAGATTAAGGATCACTGCTGGTGCTGCCCGCCGCACCATATCTGTAGAGGAGTTTGTCATACTAGGCAGCACCTCCTGGACTGTTGACACTACTGTCCCCCCAGTGATAGGAGTAGGACATCTGGGCAAGATGATCTGGCTTAGTGGAGGAAGCAGAAGGAAAAGAGGGCTTTAACTGCCAGCCCTCCCGCCTATAGGAGGTCAGGATTCCTAGGAGCGGGATTAAAACCCTCCGGCTCCATTGACTTCTCCATATTCAGAATCACCGACCCGGATCAGGTGACAAAGAGCGTGGTGTTAGGCGATCAGGAACAGGCCATTGAAATAATCTCTATTCTCGACTGGAAACTTAGCCTGATTACACAGATGCTGTTTTCATCTAGTTCCACAATTCTGCCAGGGCAGAGAACTCCACTCACTCCCAAGTCTCCAAAGTCACCGGTCTCCAAATTCAGCAACACCAGAACCCTAAGCAGCATCAAAGGAATGGGATCCTCAATCCCTGTTTGCCCCGGAAGATTACCATCAACTATTCAACTCAACATATAAGGAGTTGACTGATGGTAATGTGATTAAGGCATTAGCTGAAGCTGTGGATCAGCTAGCGAAAAAATTGTATCGCTAGTCACCACAGAAAAGCCTAACTGGAGTTTTGAAAGGACCCATAGCAAAGGTTCCAGGAGATCTGAACATTCAAGCAACATATATTTGTTGCTAAAGTTTCGCCATGTGGTACTTGTTGCTGCCAAATGACGCTCACGTGGTAAGACTAACCAAATCCGACTTGAAGTAGAAACATGCTTCAAACCAGAGTATTTGAGCAGGAGACGAACCAACATTTCCATATTAGGCATTCCTTGCTATGTAGACTCTAAGCAGCTTGGTGCAGTTATGAGTCAGTATGGGGACGTTGAAGCTGTTACCCCAGTCTGTGATCCCCATAATCTTATGATAGGGGATTACACTATCAAAATGCACTTGGACTGGGAGGGCTTCCAGAAAATTCCCACCCTGCTCAAATGTGGCACGTGGGCTATGAATGTCATTACATAAATCTCACTGTTGGCATTGCCTACAGCAGGGGCATATGGTAAGGGACTGCTCGAAAAGGAACCTTTAGCCAGTGACTTCAACAAAAGCGAAAGTTGTGGTGCCAGTGGCGCCTGGAAAGCCAACCAGAGGGGGCAATCCAACAACAACAACAGTGATCAGCTAGAACAAGGTTGTAAAGAAAGCTGGAAAACCTGCAAAGACCCCCTCCATAAGAGAGTGGCCCCAGATGTACAAGGTCAGCCAGTTCCCTCAGGGTCACTCAGTGAGAATACTTCCACCAGTGGTGAAGCAGGCATAAAAGGATTCATCCAGTCTTCTCATCTGACTCTGAAGGGGCAGGAAGTACATCCGAGCATGGAAGGACTGGCATCTGTGGTAGAAGGCCAAGGCCAGAATGACACAAAGAAAGAGAATAAGAATAGAGATAAGAATAGAGATTAGACAAGAAATAAGAAAAATCATTAGATTAGAGATAAGAAAAGAGATAAGACAAGAGATAAGAAAAGAGATAAGAGATGAGAACAGAGATGAGAATAGAGATGAGAATAGAGATAACAAAAGAGATAAGAATAGAGATGAGAATAGAGATAAGAATAGAGATGAGAATAGAGATGAGAATAGAGATAAGAATAGAGATGAGAATAGAGATAAGAATAGAGATGAGAATAGAGATAAGCATAGAAAAAAGAATAGAGATAAGAAAAGAGATAAGAATAGAGATAAGAATAGAGATGAGAATAGAGATGAGAATAGAGATGAGAATAGAGATGAGAATAGAGATAAGAAAAGATAAAAGAATAGAGATAAGAAAAGAGATGAGAATAGAGATGAGAAAAGAGATAAGAAAAGAGATAAGAAAAGAGAAAAGAATAGAGATAAGAATAGAGATGAGAATATAGATGAGAATAGAGATAAGAATAGAGATAAGAAAAGAGATTCTCATCTCTATTCTTATCTCTATTCTTATCTCTATTCTCATC
Organism: Euprymna scolopes; assembly: GCF_053919585.1. Classification (NCBI taxonomy): domain Eukaryota; kingdom Metazoa; phylum Mollusca; class Cephalopoda; order Sepiida; family Sepiolidae; genus Euprymna; species Euprymna scolopes. The sequence goes on from NC_136520.1 coordinate 19,643,746, forward strand.
TATTTTCTTATCTCTTTTCTTATATCTATTCTTATCTGTATTCTCATCTCTATTCTTATCTGTATTTTCATCTCTATTCTCATCTCTTTTCTTATCTCTATTCTTATCTCTATTCTCATCTCTATTCTTATCTCTATTTTCATCTCTATTCTCATCACTTTTCTTATCTCTATTCTCATCTCTTTTCTTATCTCTATTTTTATCTCTTTTCTTATCTCAATTCTCATGTCTATTCTTATCTCTATTCTTATCTCTATTCTAATCTCTATTCTCATCTCTATTCTTATCTCAATTCTTATCTCTATTCTAATCTATATTCTTATCTCTATTCTCAACTCTATTCTTATCTCAATTCTTATCTCTATTCTTATCTCTATTCCTATCTCAATTCTTATCTCTATTCTTATCTCTATTCTCATCTCTATTCTTATCTCAATTCTCATCTCTATTCTAATCTCTATTCTTATCTCTATTCTTATATCTATTCTCATCTCTATTCTTATCTCAATTCTCATCTCTATTCTAATCTCTATTCTAATCTCTATTCTAATCTCTATTCTTATCTCTATTCTCATCCATTTTCTTATCTCTTTACTTATCTCTATTCTCATCTCTATTCTTATCTGTATTTTCATCTCTATTCTCATCTCTTTTCTTATCTCTATTCTTATCTCTATTCTCATGTCTATTCTTATCTCTATTTTCATCTCTATTCTCATCACATTTCTTATCTCTATTCTTATCTCTTTTCTTATGTCTATTCTCATCTCTATTTTCATCTGTTTTCTTATCTCTATTCTTATCTCTTTTCTTATCTCAATTCTCATGTCTATTCTTATCTCTATTTTCATCTCTATTCTCATCTCTTTTCTTATCTCTATTCTCATCTCTTTTCTTACCTCTATTCTAATCTCTATTCTCATCCCTTTTCTTATCTAAATTCTCATCTCTATTCTTATCTCTATTCTCATCTGTTTTCATATCTCTTTTCTTATCTCTATTCTCATCTCTATTCTCATCTCTATTCTCATCTCTATTCTTATCTCTATTCCCATCTCTATTCTTATCTCTATCCTCATCTCTATTCTCATCTCTATTCTAATCTCTATTCTCATCTCTATTCTTATCTCTATTCTCATCTCCATTCTTATCTCTATTCTCATCTCTATTCTTATCTCTATTCTTATCTCTATTCTTATCTCTTTTCTTATCTCTATTCTTATCTCTATTCTTATCTCTATTCTTACCTCTATTCTTATCTCTATTCTCATCTCTTTTATTATCTCTATTCTTATCTCTTTTCTTATCTCTATTCTAATCTCTATTCTTATCTCTATTCTTATCTCTATTCTAATCTCTATTCTTATCTCTATTCTTATCTCTATTCTCATCTCTTTTATTATCTCTATTCTTATCTCTTTTCTTATCTCTATTCTAATCTCTATTCTTATCTCTATTCTTACCTCTATTCTTATCTCTATTCTCATCTCTTTTATTATCTCTATTCTTATATCTTTTCTTATCTCTATTCTAATCTCGATTTTTATCTCTTTTCTTATTTCTATTCTAATCTCTATTCTTATCTCTATTCTTATCTCTATTCTCATCTCTATTCTTATCTCTATTCTTACCTCTATTCTTATCTCTATTCTTATCTCTTTTCTTATGTCTATTCTCATCTCTATTCTCATCTCTTTTCTTATCTCTATGTTTATCTCTTTTCTTATCTCAATTCTCATGTCTATTCTAATCTCTCTGCTTGTCTCTATTCTTATCTGTTTTCTAATCTCAATTCTGATCTCTATTCTTATCTCTTTTCTTATCTCTATTCTTATCTTTGTTCTCATGTCTAGTCTAATCTCTATTCTTATCTCTATTCTTATCTCTTTTCGTTTCTCTTTTCTTATCTCCATTCTTATCTCTATTCTCATCTCTTTTTTATCTCTATTCTTATCTCTTTTCTTATCTCTATTCTTATCTCTTTTCTTATCTCTTTTCTTATCTCTATTCTTATCTCTTTTCTCATCTCTTTTCTTATCTCTAGTCTTTTCTCTATTCTTATCTCTATTCTTATCTCTTTTCTCATCTGTATTCTTATCTATATTCGTATCTCTGTTCTCATCTCTATTCTCATCTCTATTTTTATCTCTATTCTCATCTCTATTCTCATCTCTATTCTTATCTCTTTCCTTATCTCTATTCTTATCTCTATTCTCATCTCTATTCTCATCTCTTTTCCTTTATCTATTCTTATCTCTTTTCTTATCTCAATTCTTATCTCTTTTCTTATCTCTATTCTTATCTCTTTTCTTATCTCTTTTCTTATCTCTTTCTTATCTCTTTTCTTATCTCTATTCTTATCTATTTTCTTATCTCTATTCTTATCTCTATTCCTATCTCTTTTCTTATCTCTTTTCTTCTCTCTATTCCTATCACTTTTCTTATCTCTATTCTTATCTCTTTCTTATCTCTTCTCTTATCTCTATTCTTATCTCTTTTCTTATCTCTATTCTTATCTCTTTTCCTATCTCTTTTCTTATCTCTTTTCTTCTCTCTATTCTTATCTCTTTTCTTATCTCTTTTCTTATCTCTATTCTTATCTCTTTTCTTATCTCTATTCTTATCTCTATTCCTATCTCTTTTCTTATCTCTATTCTTATCTCTTTTCCTATCTCTTTTCTTATCTCAATTCTTATCTCTTTTTTTATCTCTATTCTTATCTCTTTTCTTATCTCTTTTCTCATCTCTTTCTTATCTCTTTTCTTATCTCTATTCTTATCTATTTTCTTATCTCTATTCTTATCTCAATTCCTATCTCTTTTCTTATCTCTTTTCTTCTCTCTATTCTTATCTCTTTTCTTATCTCTATTCTTATCTCTTTCTTATCTCTATTCTTATCTCTTTTCTTATCTCTATTCCTGTCTCTTTTCCTATCTCTTTTCTAATCTCTTTTCTTCTCTCTATTCTTATCTCTTTTCTTATCTCTTTTCTTATCTCTATTCTTATCTCTTTTCTTATCTCTATTCCTATCTCTTTTCTTAACTCTTTTCTTCTCTCTATTCCTATCTCTTTTCTTATCTCTATTCTTATCTCTATTCTTATCTCTTTTCTTATCTCTATTCTTATCTCTGTTCTTATCTCTATTCTTATCTCTTTTCTTATCTCTATTCTTATCTCTTTGCTTATCTCTTTTCTTATCTCTTTTCTTATCTCTATTCTTATCTCTTTTCTTATCTCTATTCTTATCTCTATTCTTATCTCTTTTCTTATCTCTATTCTTATCTCTATTCTTATCTCTATTCTTATCTCTTTTCTTATCTCTTTTCTTATCTCTATTCTTATCTCTTTTCTTATCTCTATTCTTATCTTCTCTATTCTTATCTCTTTTCTTATCTCTTTTCTTATCTCTATTCTTATCTCTTTGCTTATCTCTTTTCTTATCTCTATTCTTATCTCTATTCTTATCTCTATTCTTATCTCTATTCCTATCTCTATTCTTATCTCTTTTCTTCTCTCTATTCTTATCTCTTTTCTTATCTCTTTTCTTATCTCTTTTCTTATCTCTATTCTTATCTCTTTTCTTATCTCTATTCCTATCTCTTTTCTTAACTCTTTTCTTATCTCTATTCTTATCTCTTTTCTTATCTCTTTTCTTATCTCTTTTCTTATCTCTTTTCTTATCTCTTTTCTTATCTCTATTCTTATCTCTTTCTTATCTCTTTTCTTATCTCTTTTCTTATCTCTTTTCTTATCTCTATTCTTATCTCTTTCTTATCTCTTTTCTTATCTCTATTCTTATCTCTTTTCTTATCTCTATTCTTATCTCTTTTCCTATCTCTTTTCTTATCTCTTTTCTTATCTCTTTTCTTATCTCTTTTCTTATCTCTATTCTTATCTCTTTCTTATCTCTTTTCTTATCTCTATTCTTATCTCTTTTCTTATCTCTATTCTTATCTCTTTTCCTATCTCTTTTCTTATCTCTTTTCTTATCTCTATTCTTATCTCTTTTCTTATCTCTTTTCTTATCTCTATTCTTATCTCTTTTCTTATCTCTTTTCTTATCTCTATTCTTATCTCTTTTCTTATCTCTTTTCTTATCTCTTTTCTTATCTCTTTCTTATCTCTATTCTTATCTATATTCTTATCTCTTTTCTTATCTCTATTCTTATCTCTATTCTTATCTCTTTTCTTATCTCTATTCTTATCTCTTTTCTTATCTCTTTTCTTATCTCTATTCTTATCTCTTTTCTTATCTCTTTTCTTATCTCTATTCTTATCTCTTTTCTTATCTCTTTTCTTATCTCTATTCTTATCTCTTTTCTTATCTCTTTTCTTATCTCTATTCTTATCTCTTTTCTTATCTCTTTTCTTATCTCTATTCTTATCTCTTTTCTTATCTCTTTTCTTCTCTCTATTCTTATCTCTTTTCTTATCTCTTTTCTTATCTCTATTCTTATCTCTTTCTTATCTCTTTTCTTATCTGTATTCTTATCTCTTTTCTTATATCTATTCTTATCTCTTTTCCTATCTCTTTTCTTATGTCTTTTCTTATCTCTATTCTTATCTCTTTTCTTATCTCTTTTCTTATCTCTATTCTTATCTCTTTTCTTATCTCTTTTCTTCTCTCTATTCTTATCTCTATTCTTATCTCTATTCTTATCTCTATTCTTATCTCTTTTTTTATCTCTTTTCTTATCTCTATTCTTATCTCTATTCTTATCTCTTTTCTTATCTCTTTTCTTCTCTCTATTCTTATCTCTTTTCTTATCTCTTTTCTTCTCTCTATTCTTATCTCTTTTCCTATCTCTTTTCTTATCTCTTTTCCTCCCTCTATTCTTATCTCTATTCTTATCTCTTTTCTTATCTCTTTTCTTCTCTCTATTCTTATCTCTTTTCTTATCTCTTTTCTTATCTCTTTTCTTATCTCTTTCTTATCTCTATTCTTATCTCTTTTCTTATCTCTATTCTTCTCTCTATTCTTATCTCTTTTCTTCTCTGTATTCTTATCTCTTTTCTTATCTCTTTTCTTATCTCTATTCTTATCTCTTTCTTATCTCTATTCTTATCTCTTTTCTTATCTCTTTTCTTCTCTCTATTCTTATCTCTTTTCTTATCTCTTTTCTTCTCTCTATTCTTATCTCTTTTCTTATCTCTTTTCTTATCTCTATTCTTATCTCTATTCTTATCTCTTTTCTTATCTCTTTTCTTCTCTCTATTCTTATCTCTTTTCTTATCTCTTTTCTTATCTCTATTCTTATCTCTTTTCTTATCTCTTTTCTTCTCTCTATTCTTATCTCTTTTCTTATCTCTTTTCTTCTCTCTATTCTTATCTCTTTTCTTATCTCTTTTCTTATCTCTATTCTTATCTTTATTCTTATCTCTTTTCTTATCTCTTTTCTTATCTCTATTCTTATCTCTATTCTTATCTCTTTTCTTATCTCTATTCTTATCTCTATTCTTATCTCTTTTCTTATCTCTATTCTTATCTCTTTTCTTATCTCTTTTCTTCTCTTTATTCTTATCTCTTTTCCTATCTCTTTTCTTATCTCTTTTCTTCTCTCTATTCTTATCTCTTTACTTATCTCTTTTCTTATCTCTATTCTTATCTCTATTCTTATCTCTATTCTTATCTCTTTTCTTATCTCTATTCTTATCTCTTTTCTTATCTCTATTCCTATCTCTTTTCTTATCTCTATTCTTATCTCTATTCTTATCTCTTTTCTTATCTCTATTCTTATCTCTATTCTTATCTCTATTCTTATCTCTATTCTTATCTCTTTTCTTGTCTCTATTCTTATCTCTATTCTTATCTCTATTCTAATCTCTATTCTTATCTCTATTCTTATCTCTATTCTTATCTCTATTCTTATCTCTATTCTTATCTCTTTTCTTATCTCTATTCTTATCTCTATTCTTATCTCTATTCTTATCTCTATTCCTATCTCTTTTCTTATCTCTATTCTTATCTCTATTCTTATCTCTATTCCTATCTCTATTCTTATCTCTTTTCTTATCTCTATTCTTATCTTTATTCTTATCTCTTTTCTTATCTCTTTTCTTATCTCTATTCTTATCTCTATTCTAATCTCTATTCTTATCTCTATTCTTATCTCTATTCTAATCTCTATTCTTATCTCTATTCTTATCTCTATTCTTATCTCTATTCCTATCTCTTTTCTTATCTCTATTCTTATCTCTATTCTTATCTCTATTCCAATCTCTATTCTTATCTCTTTTCTTATCTCTATTCTTATCTCTATTCTTATCTCTTTTCTTCTCTCTATTCTTATCTCTTTTCTTATCTCTTTTCTTCTCTCTATTCTTATCTCTTTTCCTATCTCTTTTCTTATCTCTTTTCCTCTCTCTATTCTTATCTCTATTCTTATCTCTTTTCTTATCTCTTTTCTTCTCTCTATTCTTATCTCTTTTCTTATCTCTTTTCTTATCTCTTTTCTTATCTCTTTCTTATCTCTATTCTTATCTCTTTTCTTATCTCTTTTCTTCTCTCTATTCTTATCTCTTTTCTTCTCTCTATTCTTATATCTTTTCTTATCTCTTTTCTTATCTCTATTCTTCTCTCTATTCTTATCTCTTTTCTTATCTCTTTTCTTATCTCTATTCTTATCTCTATTCTTATCTCTTTTCTTATCTCTTTTCTTATCTCCATTCTTATCTCTATTCTTATCTCTTTTCTTATCTCTATTCTTATCTCTATTCTTATCTCTTTTCTTATCTCTATTCTTATCTCTTTTCTTATCTCTTTTCTTCTCTTTATTCTTATCTCTTTTCCTATCTCTTTTCTTATCTCTTTTCTTCTCTCTATTCTTATCTCTTTACTTATCTCTTTTCTTATCTCTATTCTTATCTCTATTCTTATCTCTATTCTTATCTCTTTTCTTATCTCTATTCTTATCTCTTTTCTTATCTCTATTCCTATCTCTTTTCTTATCTCTATTCTTATCTCTATTCTTATCTCTTTTCTTATCTCTATTCTTATCTCTATTCTTATCTCTATTCTTATCTCTATTCTTATCTCTATTCTTATCTCTTTTCTTATCTCTATTCTTATCTCTATTCTTATCTCTATTCTTATCTCTATTCTAATCTCTATTCTTATCTCTATTCTTATCTCTATTCTTATCTCTATTCTTATCTCTATTCTTATCTCTATTCTTATCTCTTTTCTTATCTCTATTCTTATCTCTATTCTTATCTCTATTCTTATCTCTATTCCTATCTCTTTTCTTATCTCTATTCTTATCTCTATTCTTATCTCTATGCCTATCTCTATTCTTATCTCTTTTCTTATCTCTATTCTTATCTTTATTCTTATCTCTTTTCTTATCTCTTTTCTTATCTCTATTCTTATCTCTATTCTAATCTCTATTCTTATCTCTATTCTTATCTCTATTCTAATCTCTATTCTTATCTCAGTTCTTATCTCTATTCTTATCTCTATTCTTATCTCTATTCCTATCTCTTTTCTTATCTCTATTCTTATCTCTATTCTTATCTCTATTCCTATCTCTATTCTTATCTCTTTTCTTATCTCTATTCTTATCTCTATTCTTATCTCTTTTCTTATCTCTATTCTTATCTCTTTTCTTATCTCTATTCTTATCTCTATTCTTATCTCTATTCCTATCTCTATTCTTATCTCTTTTCTTATCTCTATTCTTATCTTTATTCTTATCTCTTTTCTTATCTCTATTCTTATCTCTATTCTTATCTCTATTCCTATCTCTATTCTTATCTCTTTTCTTATCTCTATTCTTATCTCTATTCTTATCTCTATTCTTATCTCTTTTCTTATCTCTATTCTTATCTCTTTTCTTATCTCTATTCCTATCTCTTTTCTTATCTCTATTCTTATCTCTATTCTTATCTCTTTTCTTATCTCTATTCTTATCTCTATTCTTATCTCTATTCTTATCTCTTTTCTTATCTCTATTCCTATCTCTTTTCTTACCTCTATTCTTATCTCTATTCTTATCTCTATTCTTATCTCTATTCTTATCTCTTTTCTTATCTCTTTTCTTATCTCTATTCTTATCTCTTTTCTTATCTCTATTCTTATCTCTTTTCTTATCTCTATTCTTATCTCTTTTCTTATCTCTATTCTTATCTCTATTCTTATCTCTTTTCTTATCTCTGTTCTTATCTCTTTTCTTATCTCTATTCTTATCTCTATTCTTATCTCTTTTCTTATCTCTATTCTTATCTCTTTTCTTATCTCTATTCTTATCTCTATTCTTATCACTATTCTTATCTCTTTTCTTATCTCTATTCTTATCTCTTTTCTTATCTCTATTCTTATCTCTTTTCTTATCTCTATTCTTATCTCTTTTCTTATCTCTATTCTTATCTCTATTCTTATCTCTATTCTTATCTCTATTCTTATCTCTATTCTTATCTCTTTTCTTATCTCTATTCTTATCTCTATTCTTATCTCTTTTCTTATCTCTATTCCTATCTCTATTCTTATCTCTTTTCTTATCTCTATTCTTATCTCTTTTCTTATCTCTTTTCTTATCTCTATTCTTATCTCTATTCTTATCTCTATTCCTATCTCTATTCTTATCTCTTTTCTTATCTCTATTCTTATCTCTTTTCTTATCTCTTTTCTTATCTCTATTCGTATCTCTATTCTTATCTGTATTCCTATCTCTTTTCTTATCTCTATTCTTATCTCTATTCTTATCTCTATTCCTATCTCTATTCTTATCTCTTTTCTTATCTCTATTCTTATCTCTATTCTTATCTCTATTCTTATCTCTATTCTTATCTCTATTCCTATCTCTATTCTTATCTCTTTTCTTATCTCTATTCTTATCTCTATTCTTATCTCTTTTCTTATCTCTATTCTTATCTCTTTTCTTATCTCTTTCTTATCTCTATTCTTATCTCTTTTCTTCTCTTTATTCTTATCTCTATTCTTATCTCTTTTCTTATCTCTATTCTTATCTCTATTCCTATCTCTATTCTTATCTCTTTTCTTATCTCTTTTCTTATCTCTATTCTTATCTCTATTCTTATCTCTATTCCTATCTCTATTCTTATCTCTTTTCTTATCTCTATTCTTATCTCTATTCTTATCTCTTTTCTTATCTCTATTCTTATCTCTTTTCTTATCTCTTTTCTTCTCTTTATTCTTATCTCTTTTCCTATCTCTATTCTTATCTCTTTTCTTATCTCTATTCTTATCTCTATTCTTATCTCTATTCCTATCTCTATTCTTATCTCTTTTCTTATCTCTATTCCTATCTCTTTTCTTACCTCTATTCTTATCTCTATTCTTATCTCTATTCTTATCTCTATTCTTATCTCTTTTCTTATCTCTTTTCTTATCTCTATTCTTATCTCTATTCTTATCTCTATTCTTATCTCTTTTCTTATCTCTATTCTTATCTCTTTTCTTATCTCTATTCTTATCTCTTTTCTTATCTCTATTCCTATCTCTTTTCTTATCTCTATTCTTATCTCTATTCTTATCTCTTTTCTTATCTCTATTCTTATCTCTATTCTTATCTCTATTCTTATCTCTATTCTTATCTCTATTCTTATCTCTTTTCTTATCTCTATTCTTATCTCTATTCTTATCTCTATTCTTATCTCTATTCTAATCTCTATTCTTATCTCTATTCTTATCTCTATTCTTATCTCTATTCTTATCTCTATTCTTATCTCTATTCTTATCTCTTTTCTTATCTCTATTCTTATCTCTATTCTTATCTCTATTCTTATCTCTATTCCTATCTCTTTTCTTATCTCTATTCTTATCTCTATTCTTATCTCTATTCCTATCTCTATTCTTATCTCTTTTCTTATCTCTATTCTTATCTTTATTCTTATCTCTTTTCTTATCTCTTTTCTTATCTCTGTTCTTATCTCTATTCTAATCTCTATTCTTATCTCTATTCTTATCTCTATTCTAATCTCTATTCTTATCTCAGTTCTTATCTCTATTCTTATCTCTATTCTTATCTCTATTCCTATCTCTTTTCTTATCTCTATTCTTATCTCTATTCTTATCTCTATTCCTATCTCTATTCTTATCTCTTTTCTTATCTCTATTCTTATCTCTATTCTTATCTCTTTTCTTATCTCTATTCTTATCTCTTTTCTAATCTCTATTCTTATCTCTATTCTTATCTCTATTCCTATCTCTATTCTTATCTCTTTTCTTATCTCTATTCTTATCTTTATTCTTATCTCTTTTCTTATCTCTATTCTTATCTCTATTCTTATCTCTATTCCTATCTCTATTCTTATCTCTTTTCTTATCTCTATTCTTATCTCTATTCTTATCTCTATTCTTATCTCTTTTCTTATCTCTATTCTTATCTCTTTTCTTATCTCTATTCCTATATCTTTTCTTATCTCTATTCTTATCTCTATTCTTATCTCTTTTCTTATCTCTATTCTTATCTCTATTCTTATCTCTATTCTTATCTCTTTTCTTATCTCTATTCCTATCTCTTTTCTTACCTCTATTCTTATCTCTATCTATATCTCTATTCTTATCTCTATTCTTATCTCTTTTCTTATCTCTTTTCTTATCTCTATTCTTATCTCTTTTCTTATCTCTATTCTTATCTCTTTTCTTATCTCTATTCTTATCTCTTTTCTTATCTCTATTCTTATCTCTATTCTTATCTCTTTTCTTATCTCTGTTCTTATCTCTTTTCTTATCTCTATTCTTATCTTTATTCTTATCTCTTTTCTTATCTCTATTCTTATCTCTATTCTTATCTCTATTCTTATCTCTATTCCTATCTCTTTTCTTATCTCTATTCTTATCTTTATTCTTATCTCTTTTCTTATCTCTATTCTTATCTCTATTCTTATCTCTATTCCTATCTCTATTCTTATCTCTTTTCTTATCTCTATTCTTATCTCTATTCTTATCTCTATTCTTATCTCTATTCTTATCTCTTTTCTTATCTCTATTCCTATCTCTTTTCTTATCTCTATTCTTATCTCTATTCTTATCTCTTTTCTTATCTCTATTCTTATCTCTATTCTTATCTCTATTCTTATCTCTATTCTTATCTCTATTCGCATATCTATTCTTATCTCTATTCTTATCTCTATTCTTATCTCTTTTCTTATCTCTATTCTTATCTCTATTCTTATCTCTATTCTTATCTCTATTCTTATCTCTTTTCTTATCTCTTTTCTTATCTCTATTCTTATCTCTTTTCTTATCTCTATTCTTATCTCTTTTCTTATCTCTATTCTTATCTCTTTTCTTATCTCTATTCTTATCTCTATTCTTATCTCTTTTCTTATCTCTGTTCTTATCTCTTTTCTTATCTCTATTCTTATCTCTATTCTTATCTCTTTTCTTATCTCTATTCTTATCTCTTTTCTTATCTCTATTCTTATCTCTATTTTATCTCTATTCTTATCTCTTTTCTTATCTCTATTCTTATCTCTTTTCTTATCTCTATTCTTATCTCTTTTCTTATCTCTATTCTTATCTCTTTTCTTATCTCTATTCTTATCTCTATTCTTATCTCTATTCTTATCTCTATTCTTATCTCTATTCTTATCTCTATTCTTATCTCTATTCTTATCTCTTTTCTTATCTCTATTCCTATCTCTATTCTTATCTCTTTTCTTATCTCTATTCTTATCTCTTTTCTTATCTCTTTTCTTATCTCTATTCTTATCTCTATTCTTATCTCTTTTCTTATCTCTTTTCTTATCTCTATTCTTATCTCTATTCTTATCTGTATTCCTATCTCTTTTCTTATCTCTATTCTTATCTCTATTCTTATCTCTATTCCTATCTCTTTTCTTATCTCTATTCTTATCTTTATTCTTATCTCTTTTCTTATCTCTATTCTTATCTCTATTCTTATCTCTATTCCTATCTCTATTCTTATCTCTTTTCTTATCTCTATTCTTATCTCTATTCTTATCTCTATTCTTATCTCTATTCTTATCTCTTTTCTTATCTCTATTCCTATCTCTTTTCTTATCTCTATTCTTATCTCTATTCTTATCTCTTTTCTTATCTCTATTCTTATCTCTATTCTTATCTCTATTCTTATCTCTATTCTTATCTCTATTCGCATATCTATTCTTACCTCTATTCTTATCTCTATTCTTATCTCTTTTCTTATCTCTATTCTTATCTCTTTTCTTATCTCTATTCTTATCTCTATTCTTATCTCTATTCTTATCTCTTTTCTTATCTCTATTCTTATCTCTTTTCTTATCTCTATTCTTATCTCTTTTCCTATCTCTATTCTTATCTCTTTTCTAATCTCTTTTCTTATCTCTATTCTTATCTCTTTTCTTATCTCTATTCTTATCTCTTTTCCTGTCTCTATTCTTATCTCTTTTCTTATCTCTTTTCTTATCTCTATTCTTATCTCTTTTCTTATCTCTTTTCTTATCTCTATTCTTATCTCTTTTCTTATCTCTATTCTTATCTCTATTCTTATCTCTATTCTTATCTCTATTCTTATCTCTTTTCTTATCTCTATTCTTATCTCTATTCTTATCTCTATTCTTATCTCTTTTCTTATCTCTATTCCTATCTCTTTTCTTACCTCTATTCTTATCTCTATTCTTATCTCTATTCTTATCTCTATTCTTATCTCTTTTCTTATCTCTTTTCTTATCTCTATTCTTATCTCTTTTCTTATCTCTATTCTTATCTCTTTTCTTATCTCTATTCTTATCTCTTTTCTTATCTCTATTCTTATCTCTATTCTTATCTCTTTTCTTATCTCTGTTCTTATCTCTTTTCTTATCTCTATTCTTATCTCTATTCTTATCTCTTTTCTTATCTCTATTCTTATCTCTTTTCTTATCTCTATTCTTATCTCTATTCTTATCTCTATTCTTATCTCTTTTCTTATCTCTATTCTTATCTCTTTTCTTATCTCTATTCTTATCTCTTTTCTTATCTCTATTCTTATCTCTTTTCTTATCTCTATTCTTATCTCTATTCTTATCTCTATTCTTATCTCTATTCTTATCTCTTTTCTTATCTCTATTCTTATCTCTATTCTTATCTCTTTTCTTATCTCTATTCCTATCTCTATTCTTATCTCTTTTCTTATCTCTATTCTTATCTCTTTTCTTATCTCTTTTCTTATCTCTATTCTTATCTCTATTCTTATCTCTATTCCTATCTCTATTCTTATCTCTTTTCTTATCTCTATTCTTATCTCTTTTCTTATCTCTTTTCTTATCTCTATTCGTATCTCTATTCTTATCTGTATTCCTATCTCTTTTCTTATCTCTATTCTTATCTCTATTCTTATCTCTATTCCTATCTCTATTCTTATCTCTTTCTTATCTCAATTCTGATCTCTATTCTTATCTCTATTCTTATCTCTATTCTTATCTCTATTCTTATCTCTATTCCTATCTCTATTCTTATCTCTTTTCTTATCTCTATTCTTATCTCTATTCTTATCTCTTTTCTTATCTCTATTCTTATCTCTTTTCTTATCTCTTTTCTTCTCTTTATTCTTATCTCTTTTCCTATCTCTTTTCTTATCTCTTTTCTTCTCTCTATTCTTATCTCTTTACTTATCTCTTTTCTTATCTCTATTCTTATCTCTATTCTTATCTCTATTCTTATCTCTTTTCTTATCTCTATTCTTATCTCTTTTCTTATCTCTATTCCTATCTCTTTTCTTATCTCTATTCTTATCTCTATTCTTATCTCTTTTCTTATCTCTATTCTTATCTCTATTCTTATCTCTATTCTTATCTCTATTCTTATCTCTATTCTTATCTCTTTTCTTATCTCTATTCTTATCTCTATTCTTATCTCTATTCTTATCTCTATTCTAATCTCTATTCTTATCTCTATTCTTATCTCTATTCTTATCTCTATTCTTATCTCTATTCTTATCTCTTTTCTTATCTCTATTCTTATCTCTATTCTTATCTCTATTCTTATCTCTATTCCTATCTCTTTTCTTATCTCTATTCTTATCTCTATTCTTATCTCTATTCCTATCTCTATTCTTATCTCTTTTCTTATCTCTATTCTTATCTTTATTCTTATCTCTTTTCTTATCTCTTTTCTTATCTCTATTCTTATCTCTATTCTAATCTCTATTCTTATCTCTATTCTTATCTCTATTCTAATCTCTATTCTTATCTCAGTTCTTATCTCTATTCTTATCTCTATTCTTATCTCTATTCCTATCTCTTTTCTTATCTCTATTCTTATCTCTATTCTTATCTCTATTCCTATCTCTATTCTTATCTCTTTTCTTATCTCTATTCTTATCTCTATTCTTATCTCTTTTCTTATCTCTATTCTTATCTCTTTTCTTATCTCTATTCTTATCTCTATTCTTATCTCTATTCCTATCTCTATTCTTATCTCTTTTCTTATCTCTATTCTTATCTTTATTCTTATCTCTTTTCTTATCTCTATTCTTATCTCTATTCTTATCTCTATTCCTATCTCTATTCTTATCTCTTTTCTTATCTCTATTCTTATCTCTATTCTTATCTCTATTCTTATCTCTTTTCTTATCTCTATTCTTATCTCTTTTCTTATCTCTATTCCTATATCTTTTCTTATCTCTATTCTTATCTCTATTCTTATCTCTTTTCTTATCTCTATTCTTATCTCTATTCTTATCTCTATTCTTATCTCTTTTCTTATCTCTATTCCTATCTCTTTTCTTACCTCTATTCTTATCTCTATTCTTATCTCTATTCTTATCTCTATTCTTATCTCTTTTCTTATCTCTATTCTTATCTCTATTCTTATCTCTATTCCTATCTCTATTCTTATCTCTTTTCTTATCTCTATTCTTATCTCTTTTCTTATCTCTTTTCTTATCTCTATTCGTATCTCTATTCTTATCTGTATTCCTATCTCTTTTCTTATCTCTATTCTTATCTCTATTCTTATCTCTATTCCTATCTCTATTCTTATCTCTTTTCTTATCTCTATTCTTATCTCTATTCTTATCTCTATTCTTATCTCTATTCTTATCTCTATTCTTATCTCTATTCTTATCTCTATTCCTATCTCTATTCTTATCTCTTTTCTTATCTCTATTCTTATCTCTATTCTTATCTCTATTCTTATCTCTTTTCTTATCTCTATTCTTATCTCTTTTCTTATCTCTTTTCTTATCTCTATTCTTATCTCTATTCTTATCTGTATTCCTATCTCTTTTCTTATCTCTATTCTTATCTCTATTCTTATCTCTATTCCTATCTCTTTTCTTATCTCTATTCTTATCTTTATTCTTATCTCTTTTCTTATCTCTATTCTTATCTCTATTCTTATCTCTATTCCTATCTCTATTCTTATCTCTTTTCTTATCTCTATTCTTATCTCTATTCTTATCTCTATTCTTATCTCTATTCTTATCTCTTTTCTTATCTCTATTCCTATCTCTTTTCTTATCTCTATTCTTATCTCTATTCTTATCTCTTTTCTTATCTCTATTCTTATCTCTATTCTTATCTCTATTCTTATCTCTATTCTTATCTCTATTCGCATATCTATTCTTATCTCTATTCTTATCTCTATTCTTATCTCTTTTCTTATCTCTATTCTTATCTCTTTTCTTATCTCTTTTCTTATCTCTATTCTTATCTCTATTCTTATCTCTATTCTTATCTCTTTTCTTATCTCTATTCCTATCTCTTTTCTTATCTCTATTCTTATCTCTATTCTTATCTCTATTCTTATCTCTATTCTTATCTCTTTTCTTATCTCTTTTCTTATCTCTATTCTTATCTCTTTTCTTATCTCTATTCTTATCTCTTTTCTTATCTCTATTCTTATCTCTTTTCTTATCTCTATTCTTATCTCTATTCTTATCTCTTTTCTTATCTCTATTCTTATCTCTTTTCTTATCTCTATTCTTATCTCTATTCTTATCTCTTTTCTTATCTCTATTCTTATCTCTTTTCTTATCTCTATTCTTATCTCTTTTCTTATCTCTATTCTTATCTCTTTTCCTATCTCTATTCTTATCTCTTTTCTTATCTCTTTTCTTATCTCTATTCTTATCTCTTTTCTTATCTCTATTCTTATCTCTTTTCCTGTCTCTATTCTTATCTCTTTTCTTATCTCTTTTCTTATCTCTATTCTTATCTCTTTTCTTATCTCTTTTCTTATCTCTATTCTTATCTCTTTTCTTATCTCTATTCTTATCTCTATTCTTATCTCTATTCTTATCTCTATTCTTATCTCTATTCTTATCTCTATTCCTATCTCTATTCTTATCTCTTTTCTTATCTCTTTTCTTATCTCTATTCTTATCTCTATTCTTATCTCTATTCCTATCTCTTTTCTTATCTCTATTCCTATCTCTATTCTTATCTCTTTTCTTATCTCTTTTCTTATCTCTATTCTTATCTCTATTCTTATCTCTATTCTTATCTCTTTTCTTATCTCTATTCTTATCTCTATTCTTATCTCTATTCTTATCTCTTTTCTTATCTCTATTCTTATCTCTTTTCTTATCTCTATTCTTATCTCTTTTCTTATCTCTATTCCTATCTCTATTCTTATCTCTTTTCTTATCTCTATTCTTATCTCTATTCCTATCTCTATTCTTATCTCTATTCTTATCTCTATTCTTATCTCTATTCTTATCTCTATTCTTATCTCTATTCTTATCTCTATTCCTATCTCTATTCTTATCTCTTTTCTTATCTCTTTTCTTATCTCTATTCTTATCTCTTTTCTTATCTCTATTCTTATCTCTATTCTTATCTCTATTCTTATCTCTATTCTTATCTCTATTCTTATCTCTATTCTCATCTCTATTCCTATCTCTATTCTTATCTCTTTTTTTATCTCTATTCTCATCTCTATTCCTATCTCTATTCTTATCTCTTTTTTTATCTCTATTCTTATCTCTATTCTTATCTCTATTCTTATCTCTATTCCTATCTCTTTTCTTATCTCTATTCTTATCTCTATTCTTATCTCTATTCCTATCTCTATTCTTATCTCTTTTCTTATCTCTATTCTTATCTCTATTCTTATCTCTTTTCTTATCTCTATTCTTATCTCTTTTCTTATCTCTATTCTTATCTCTATTCTTATCTCTATTCCTATCTCTATTCTTATCTCTTTTCTTATCTCTATTCTTATCTTTATTCTTATCTCTTTTCTTATCTCTATTCTTATCTCTATTCTTATCTCTATTCCTATCTCTATTCTTATCTCTTTTCTTATCTCTATTCTTATCTCTATTCTTATCTCTATTCTTATCTCTTTTCTTATCTCTATTCTTATCTCTTTTCTTATCTCTATTCCTATATCTTTTCTTATCTCTATTCTTATCTCTATTCTTATCTCTTTTCTTATCTCTATTCTTATCTCTATTCTTATCTCTATTCTTATCTCTTTTCTTATCTCTATTCCTATCTCTTTTCTTACCTCTATTCTTATCTCTATTCTTATCTCTATTCTTATCTCTATTCTTATCTCTTTTCTTATCTCTTTTCTTATCTCTATTCTTATCTCTTTTCTTATCTCTATTCTTATCTCTTTTCTTATCTCTATTCTTATCTCTTTTCTTATCTCTATTCTTATCTCTATTCTTATCTCTTTTCTTATCTCTGTTCTTATCTCTTTTCTTATCTCTATTCTTATCTCTATTCTTATCTCTTTTCTTATCTCTATTCTTATCTCTTTTCTTATCTCTATTCTTATCTCTATTCTTATCTCTATTCTTATCTCTTTTCTTATCTCTATTCTTATCTCTTTTCTTATCTCTATTCTTATCTCTTTTCTTATCTCTATTCTTATCTCTTTTCTTATCTCTATTCTTATCTCTATTCTTATCTCTATTCTTATCTCTATTCTTATCTCTATTCTTATCTCTTTTCTTATCTCTATTCTTATCTCTATTCTTATCTCTTTTCTTATCTCTATTCCTATCTCTATTCTTATCTCTTTTCTTATCTCTATTCTTATCTCTTTTCTTATCTCTTTTCTTATCTCTATTCTTATCTCTATTCTTATCTCTATTCCTATCTCTATTCTTATCTCTTTTCTTATCTCTATTCTTATCTCTTTTCTTATCTCTTTTCTTATCTCTATTCGTATCTCTATTCTTATCTGTATTCCTATCTCTTTTCTTATCTCTATTCTTATCTCTATTCTTATCTCTATTCCTATCTCTATTCTTATCTCTTTTCTTATCTCTATTCTTATCTCTATTCTTATCTCTATTCTTATCTCTATTCTTATCTCTATTCTTATCTCTATTCCTATCTCTATTCTTATCTCTTTTCTTATCTCTATTCTTATCTCTATTCTTATCTCTATTCTTATCTCTTTTCTTATCTCTATTCTTATCTCTTTTCTTATCTCTTTTCTTATCTCTATTCTTATCTCTATTCTTATCTGTATTCCTATCTCTTTTCTTATCTCTATTCTTATCTCTATTCTTATCTCTATTCCTATCTCTTTTCTTATCTCTATTCTTATCTTTATTCTTATCTCTTTTCTTATCTCTATTCTTATCTCTATTCTTATCTCTATTCCTATCTCTATTCTTATCTCTTTTCTTATCTCTATTCTTATCTCTATTCTTATCTCTATTCTTATCTCTATTCTTATCTCTTTTCTTATCTCTATTCCTATCTCTTTTCTTATCTCTATTCTTATCTCTATTCTTATCTCTTTTCTTATCTCTATTCTTATCTCTATTCTTATCTCTATTCTTATCTCTATTCTTATCTCTATTCGCATATCTATTCTTATCTCTATTCTTATCTCTATTCTTATCTCTTTTCTTATCTCTATTCTTATCTCTTTTCTTATCTCTTTTCTTATCTCTATTCTTATCTCTATTCTTATCTCTATTCTTATCTCTATTCTTATCTCTTTTCTTATCTCTATTCCTATCTCTTTTCTTATCTCTATTCTTATCTCTATTCTTATCTCTATTCTTATCTCTATTCTTATCTCTTTTCTTATCTCTTTTCTTATCTCTATTCTTATCTCTTTTCTTATCTCTATTCTTATCTCTTTTCTTATCTCTATTCTTATCTCTTTTCTTATCTCTATTCTTATCTCTATTCTTATCTCTTTTCTTATCTCTATTCTTATCTCTTTTCTTATCTCTATTCTTATCTCTATTCTTATCTCTTTTCTTATCTCTATTCTTATCTCTTTTCTTATCTCTATTCTTATCTCTTTTCTTATCTCTATTCTTATCTCTTTTCCTATCTCTATTCTTATCTCTTTTCTTATCTCTTTTCTTATCTCTATTCTTATCTCTTTTCTTATCTCTATTCTTATCTCTTTTCCTGTCTCTATTCTTATCTCTTTTCTTATCTCTTTTCTTATCTCTATTCTTATCTCTTTCTTATCTCTTTTCTTATCTCTATTCTTATCTCTTTTCTTATCTCTATTCTTATCTCTATTCTTATCTCTATTCTTATCTCTATTCTTATCTCTATTCTTATCTCTATTCCTATCTCTATTCTTATCTCTTTTCTTATCTCTTTTCTTATCTCTATTCTTATCTCTATTCTTATCTCTATTCCTATCTCTTTTCTTATCTCTATTCCTATCTCTAGTCTTATCTCTTTTCTTATCTCTTTTCTTATCTCTATTCTTATCTCTATTCTTATCTCTATTCTTATCTCTATTCTTATCTCTTTTCTTATCTCTATTCTTATCTCTATTCTTATCTCTATTCCTATCTCTTTTCTTATCTCTATTCCTATCTCTATTCTTATCTCTTTTCTTATCTCTTTTCTTATCTCTATTCTTATCTCTTTTCTTATCTCTATTCTTATCTCTATTCTTATCTCTATTCTTATCTCTTTTCTTATCTCTATTCTTATCTCTTTTCTTATCTCTATTCTTATCTCTTTTCTTATCTCTATTCCTATCTCTATTCTTATCTCTTTTCTTATCTCTATTCTTATCTCTATTCCTATCTCTATTCTTATCTCTATTCTTATCTCTATTCTTATCTCTATTCTTATCTCTATTCTTATCTCTATTCCTATCTCTATTCTTAGATCTTTTCTTATCTTTATTCTTATCTCTTTTCTTATCTCTATTCTTATCTCTATTCTTATCTCTATTCTTATCTCTATTCTTATCTCTATTCTCATCTCTATTCCTATCTCTATTCTTATCTCTTTTTTTATCTCTATTCTTATCTCTATTCTTATCTCTATTCTTATCTCTATTCTTATCTCTATTCTTATCTCTATTCTTATCTCTATTCTTATCTCTATTCTTATCTCTATTCCTATCTCTATTCTTATCTCTTTTCTTATCTCTATTCTTATCTCTTTTCTTATCTCTTTTCTTATCTCTTTTCTTATCTCTATTCTTATCTCTATTCTTATCTCTTTTCTTATCTCTATTCTTATCTCTATTCCTATCTCTTTTCTTATCTCTTTTCTCATCTCTATTCTTATCTCTATTCTTATCTCTATTCTTATCTCTATTCTTATCTCTATTCTTATCTCTATTCCTATCTCTATTCTTATCTCTATTCTTATCTCTATTCTTATCTCTATTCTTATCTCTATTCCTATCTCTATTCTTATCTCTTTTCTTATCTCTTTTCTTATCTCTATTCTTATCTCTATTCCTATCTCTATTCTTATCTCTTTTCTTATCTCTATTCTTATCTCTTTTCTTATCTCTTTTCTTATCTCTTTTCTTATCTCTTTTCTTATCTCTATTCTTATCTCTATTCTTATCTCTTTTCTTATCTCTATTCTTATCTCTATTCTTATCTCTTTTCTTATCTCTTTTCTTATCTCTATTCTTATCTCTATTCTTATCTCTATTCTTATCTCTTTTCTTATCTCTATTCTTATCTCTATTCTTATCTCTATTCTTATCTCTATTCTTATCTCTATTCTTATCTCTTTTCTTATCTCTTTTCTTATCTCTTTTCTTATCGCTATTCTTATCTGTATTCTTATCTCTATTCTTATCTCTATTCTTATCTCTATTCCTATCTCTATTCTTATCTCTATTCTTATCTCTATTCCTATCTCTTTTCTTATCTCTTTTCTTATCTCTATTCTTATCTCTATTCTTATCTCTATTCTTATCTCTATTCTTATCTCTATTCTTATCTCTATTCTTATCTCTATTCTTATCTCTATTCTTATCTCTATTCTTATCTCTTTTCTTATCTCTATTCTTATCTCTTTTCTTATCTCTATTCTTATCTCTATTCTTATCTCTTTTCTTATCTCTATTCTTATCTCTATTCTTATCTCTATTCTTATCTCTTTTCTTATCTCTATTCTTATCTCTTTTCTTATCTCTATTCTTATCTCTTTTCTTATCTCTATTCTTATCTCTATTCTTATCTCTATTCTTATCTCTATTCTTATCTCTATTCTTATCTCTATTCTTATCTCTATTCTTATCTCTATTCTTATCTCTATTCTTATCTCTTTTCTTATCTCTATTCTTATCTCTTTTCTTATCTCTTTTCTTATCTCTATTCTTATCTCATTTCTTATCTCTATTCTTATCTCTATTCCTATCTCTTTTCTTATCTCTATTCTTATCTCTTTTCTTATCTCTATTCTTATCTCTATTCCTATCTCTTTTCTTATCTCTTTTCTTATCTCTATTCTTATCTCTTTCTTATCTCTATTCTTATCTCTTTTCTTATCTCTATTCTTATCTCTATTCTTATCTCTATTCTTATCTCTATTCTTGTCTCTATTCCTATCTCTATTCTTATCTCTATTCTTATCTCTATTCTTATCTCTTTTCTTATCTCTATTCTTATCTCTATTCTTATCTCTATTCTTATCTCTTTTCTTATCTCTATTCTTATCTCTATTCTTATCTCTATTCTTATCTCTTTTCTTATCTCTATTCTTATCTCTATTCTTATCTCTATTCTTATCTCTATTCTTATCTCTATTCTTATCTCTTTTCTTATCTCTATTCTTATCTCTATTCTTATCTCTATTCTTATCTCTATTCCTATCTCTATTCTTATCTCTATTCTTATCTCTATTCTTATCTCTTTTCTTATCTCTATTCTTATCTCTTTTCTTATCTCTATTCTTATCTCTATTCTTATCTCTATTCTTATCTCTTTTCTTATCTCTATTCTTATCTCTATTCTTATCTCTATTCTTATCTCTATTCTTATCTCTTTTCTTATCTCTATTCCTATGTCTTTTCTTATCTCTATTCTTATCTCTATTCTTATCTCTTTTCTTATCTCTATTCTTATCTCTATTCTTATCTCTATTCTTATCTCTATTCTTATCTCTATTCGCATATCTATTCTTATCTCTATTCTTATCTCTATTCTTATCTCTTTTCTTATCTCTATTCTTATCTCTATTCTTATCTCTATTCTTATCTCTATTCTTATCTCTATTCCTATCTCTTTTCTTATCTCTATTCTTATCTCTATTCTTATCTCTATTCTTATCTCTATTCTTATCTCTTTTCTTATCTCTTTTCTTATCTCTATTCTTATCTCTTTTCTTATCTCTATTCTTATCTCTTTTCTTATCTCTATTCTTATCTCTTTTCTTATCTCTATTCTTATCTCTATTCTTATCTCTTTTCTTATCTCTATTCTTATCTCTTTTCTTATCTCTATTCTTATCTCTATTCTTATCTCTTTTCTTATCTCTATTCTTATCTCTTTTCTTATCTCTATTCTTATCTCTTTTCTTATCTCTATTCTTATCTCTTTTCCTATCTCTATTCTTATCTCTTTTCTTATCTCTTTTCTTATCTCTATTCTTATCTCTTTTCTTATCTCTATTCTTATCTCTTTTCCTATCTCTATTCTTATCTCTTTTCTTATCTCTTTTCTTATCTCTATTCTTATCTCTTTTCTTATCTCTTTTCTTATCTCTATTCTTATCTCTTTTCTTATCTCTATTCTTATCTCTATTCTTATCTCTATTCTTATCTCTATTCTTATCTCTATTCTTATCTCTATTCTATCTCTATTCTTATCTCTTTTCTTATCTCTTTTCTTATCTCTATTCTTATCTCTATTCTTATCTCTATTCCTATCTCTTTTCTTATCTCTATTCCTATCTCTATTCTTATCTCTTTTCTTATCTCTTTTCTTATCTCTATTCTTATCTCTATTCTTATCTCTATTCTTATCTCTTTTCTTATCTCTATTCTTATCTCTATTCTTATCTCTATTCTTATCTCTTTTCTTATCTCTATTCTTATCTCTTTTCTTATCTCTATTCTTATCTCTTTTCTTATCTCTATTCCTATCTCTATTCTTATCTCTTTTCTTATCTCTATTCTTATCTCTATTCCTATCTCTATTCTTATCTCTATTCTTATCTCTATTCTTATCTCTATTCTTATCTCTATTCCTATCTCTATTCTTATCTCTTTTCTTATCTCTTTTCTTATCTCTATTCTTATCTCTTTTCTTATCTCTATTCTTATCTCTATTCTTATCTCTATTCTTATCTCTATTCTTATCTCTATTCTTATCTCTATTCTCATCTCTATTCCTATCTCTATTCTTTTCTCTTTTTTTATCTCTATTCTTATCTCTATTCTTATCTCTATTCTTATCTCTATTCTTATCTCTATTCTTATCTCTATTCTTATCTCTATTCTTATCTCTATTCCTATCTCTATTCTTATCTCTTTTCTTATCTCTATTCTTATCTCTTTTCTTATCTCTTTTCTTATCTCTTTCTTATCTCTATTCTTATCTCTATTCTTATCTCTTTTCTTATCTCTATTCTTATCTCTATTCCTATCTCTTTTCTTATCTCTTTTCTTATCTCTATTCTTATCTCTATTCTTATCTCTATTCTTATCTCTATTCTTATCTCTATTCCTATCTCTATTCTTATCTCTATTCTTATCTCTATTCTTATCTCTATTCTTATCTCTATTCCTATCTCTATTCTTATCTCTTTTCTTATCTCTTTTCTTATCTCTATTCTTATCTCTATTCCTATCTCTATTCTTATCTCTTTTCTTATCTCTATTCTTATCTCTTTTCTTATCTCTTTCTTATCTCTTTTCTTATCTCTTTTCTTATCTCTATTCTTATCTCTTTTCTTATCTCTATTCTTATCTCTATTCTTATCTCTTTTCTTATCTCTTTTCTTATCTCTATTCTTATCTCTATTCTTATCTCTATTCTTATCTCTTTTCTTATCTCTATTCTTATCTCTATTCTTATCTCTATTCTTATCTCTATTCTTATCTCTATTCTTATCTCTTTTCTTATCTCATTTCTTATCTCTTTTCTTATCTCTATTCTTATCTCTATTCTTATCTCTATTCTTATCTCTATTCCTATCTCTATTCTTATCTCTATTCTTATCTCTATTCTTATCTCTTTTCTTATCTCTATTCTTATCTCTTTTCTTATCTCTATTCTTATCTCTATTCTTATCTCTATTCTTATCTCTTTTCTTATCTTTATTCTTATCTCTATTCTTATCTCTATTCTTATCTCTATTCTTATCTCTTTTCTTATCTCTATTCCTATCTCTTTCTTATCTCTATTCTTATCTCTATTCTTATCTCTTTTCTTATCTCTATTCTTATCTCTATTCTTATCTCTATTCTTATCTCTATTCTTATCTCTATTCGCATATCTATTCTTATCTCTATTCTTATCTCTATTCTTATCTCTTTTCTTATCTCTATTCTTATCTCTATTCTTATCTCTATTCTTATCTCTATTCTTATCTCTATTCTTATCTCTTTTCTTATCTCTATTCCTATCTCTTTTCTTATCTCTATTCTTATCTCTATTCTTATCTCTATTCTTATCTCTATTCTTATCTCTTTTCTTATCTCTTTTCTTATCTCTATTCTTATCTCTTTTCTTATCTCTATTCTTATCTCTTTTCTTATCTCTATTCTTATCTCTTTTCTTATCTCTATTCTTATCTCTATTCTTATCTCTTTTCTTATCTCTATTCTTATCTCTTTTCTTATCTCTATTCTTATCTCTATTCTTATCTCTTTTCTTATCTCTATTCTTATCTCTTTTCTTATCTCTATTCTTATCTCTTTTCTTATCTCTATTCTTATCTCTTTTCCTATCTCTATTCTTATCTCTTTTCTTATCTCTTTTCTTATCTCTATTCTTATCTCTTTTCTTATCTCTATTCTTATCTTTTTTCTTATCTCTATTCTTATCTCTTTTCCTATCTCTATTCTTATCTCTTTTCTTATCTCTTTTCTTATCTCTATTCTTATCTCTTTTCTTATCTCTTTTCTTATCTCTATTCTAATCTCTTTTCTTATCTCTATTCTTATCTCTATTCTTATCTCTATTCTTATCTCTATTCCTATCTCTATTCTTATCTCTTTTCTTATCTCTTTTCTTATCTCTATTCTTATCTCTATTCTTATCTCTATTCCTATCTCTTTTCTTATCTCTATTCCTATCTCTATTCTTATCTCTTTTCTTATCTCTTTTCTTATCCCTATTCTTATCTCTATTCTTATCTCTATTCTTATCTCTTTTCTTATCTCTATTCTTATCTCTATTCTTATCTCTATTTTTATCTCTTTTCTTATCTCTATTCTTATCTCTTTTCTTATCTCTATTCTTATCTCTTTTCTTATCTCTATTCCTATCTCTATTCTTATCTCTTTTCTTATCTCTATTCTTATCTCTATTCCTATCTCTATTCTTATCTCTATTCTTATCTCTATTCTTATCTCTATTCTTATCTCTATTCTTATCTCTATTCCTATCTCTATTCTTATCTCTTTTCTTATCTCTTTTCTTATCTCTATTCTTATCTCTTTTCTTATCTCTATTCTTATCTCTATTCTTATCTCTATTCTTATCTCTATTCTTATCTCTATTCTTATCTCTATTCTCATCTCTATTCCTATCTCTATTCTTATCTCTTTTTTTATCTCTGTTCTTATCTCTATTCTTATCTCTATTCTTATCTCTATTCTTATCTCTATTCTTATCTCTATTCTTATCTCTATTCTTATCTCTATTCCTATCTCTATTCTTATCTCTTTTCTTATCTCTATTCTTATCTCTTTTCTTATCTCTTTTCTTATCTCTTTTCTTATCTCTATTCTTATCTCTATTCTTATCTCTTTTCTTATCTCTATTCTTATCTCTATTCTATCTCTTTTCTTATCTCTATTCTTATCTCTATTCTTATCTCTATTCTTATCTCTATTCTTATCTCTATTCCTATCTCTATTCTTATCTCTATTCTTATCTCTATTCTTATCTCTATTCTTATCTCTATTCCTATCTCTATTCTTATCTCTTTTCTTATCTCTTTTCTTATCTCTATTCTTATCTCTATTCCTATCTCTATTCTTATCTCTTTTCTTATCTCTATTCTTATCTCTTTTCTTATCTCTTTTCTTATCTCTTTTCTTATCTCTATTCTTATCTCTATTTCTTATCTCTTTTCTTATCTCTATTCTTATCTCTTTTCTTATCTCTTTTTCTTATCTCTTTTCTTATCTCTATTCTTATCTCTATTCTTATCTCTTTTCTTATCTCTATTCTTATCTCTATTCTTATCTCTTTTCTTATCTCTTTTCTTATCTCTATTCTTATCTCTATTCTTATCTCTATTCTTATCTCTTTTCTTATCTCTATTCTTATCTCTATTCTTATCTCTATTCTTATCTCTTTTCTTATCTCTTTTCTTATCTCTATTTCTTATCTCTATTCTTATCTCTATTCTTATCTCTATTCTTATCTCTATTCTTATCTCTATTCTTATCTCTATTCTTATCTCTATTCTTATCTCTATTTCTTATCTCTTTTCTTCAATATCTCTTTTCTTATCTCTATTCTTATCTCTATTCTTATCTCTATTCTTATCTCTATTCTTATCTCTATTCTTATCTCTATTCTTATCTCTATTCTTATCTCTTTTCTTATCTCTATTCTTATCTCTTTTCTTATCTCTATTCTTATCTCTTTTCTTATCTCTATTCTTATCTCTATTCTTATCTCTATTCTTATCTCTATTCTTATCTCTATTCCTATCTCTATTCTTAT